>NC_091583.1:20806812-20816812 GCF_042767895.1 Penaeus vannamei | reverse complement strand
TTTGACAATATCTTCAACATGCATTCCAAAAAGGTGCTAAAAAACAATGAATGATAGAAACAGTAGAAATGCGAAATAAAAGGCTTTATCTGCAGCGTCCTTATCTGCAATTTCTTATATTTTATTATGTAACTTTGCATTTGGCCATTCACAGAGTCGCGTGTTGACGAGCTAGAATGGACAGGTTGGTACCCCTGTGTGGGCGGAGCTTAAACTTGAAATTACTTGAAATTCGGTAGCAAAACATTTTTGAAAATGCAAGAAAGTGCAGAAAAGGACGCAGCAGTGAAGACTATAATAATAAAAACCGCATAGAGCCACTTAAACACATTCACACCAGTCGACACGTAATAAAATCAAATCACCCAAAACGAAAAAAAAAAAAAATACAAACAAAATCATAATTAAAAATAGTGTATTGTCACTTAGAACCCATTCACACCACTCGAAAAGTAATTAAACCTCCTGGATTAGACAATAAAAAATACAATAAATAGTAAAATACTAAAAACAAAACAATAAACGCAGCGTATAGCCACTTCGAATCCATTCACACCAGTCAACACTCCTTCATACTACAAACGAAACAACAAAATCAAAACCATTCTCGCAAAAACAAATAAACAAATAAATAAATAATTCGTTAAATAACAAAAAAAGACAAAATAAAAACATTAAATAACAATATACAAAGAACAAAACTAAAAACAGCCACTTCGAATCCATTCTCACCAGCTGACACTCCTCCCTTCTACAAACAAAACAATAAATCAACCATAGAATAAATAACGAACTACAGAAATAAATAGAGATAGAGAAATAAATAACAAACTACAGAAATAAATAGAGATAGAGAAATAAATAACAAAAAAATAAAAAAATCCCGAACAACAGCGTAGAGCCACTTCGAAACCATTCTGACCAGCCAACACTACTTCCTTCTATAAACGAAACAATAATTCAACCATGAAATAAATAACAAAACAAATAAATAACAAAACAGAAATAAATAACAAAACAGAAATAGATAACAAAACACAGAAATAAATAACCAAACACAGAAATAAATAACAAAAAGAAATAACAAAACAAATAAATAACCATACACAGAAATAAATAACAAAACACAGAAATAACTAACAAAAGGAAATAAATAACAAAACAGAAATAAATAACAAAAACAGAAATAGATAACAAAACGGAAATAAATACCAAAACACAAAAATTGAATAACAAAACACAAAACAATCCGAAATACAGCGCAGAGCGGCTCCGAAGCCATTCTGACCAGCTGACTCCCAACCCGATGAGGATATCCCAATAGGAGAGAGACCAGCCGTAGCGGAATTTTCCTTAGCGTTGCACTGCATCCCGGTACATCCTGTGACCTTGTCCTTGTATGCGGCGATGAGATGCTTTTCTCTCCTTGTCCTTGCCTTAGGTTGTTTGTTTTCACTTATTTGGGGAAGGAGGTTGTACTGCCTTTTTTGTTTGTTTTGTTTTGTGTTTTTGTAAGTTCGGAATTTCTTTTTCTCTTTTTTTCTACGTTTCTACGTTGCTGTTATCATCGTCACTATCATTAAAAATTATGATGGCATTCTTTTTCGTACTATTATTATCACTTATATTATTATTACCATTATTACTGTTGTTATTATTATTATCATTGTCAGTATTACCGTTACTGTTATTATTATTATCATTATTATTGATGTCATTATCATTGTTATTTTTATAAACTTCTTTGTCACCATCATCATCATCACTATCATCATAATTACTTTTTTCTTTTTGCCATTATCAGTGTTATTATCGTTATTAACAATATTACGATTATTATTGTTATAATTATTATTATGATTATTATTATCGTCATTATTAGCATTATTGTTCATATTATCATTATCATTATTATCATATTATCATTATCATTATCACAGATATCATTGTTATTATTGTTATTATCATTATTGTTATCATTATTATTATCATTATTATTGTTATTATTGTTATTATCATTATCATTATCACTTTATTACTGATATTATTGTTATTGTTATTTTCATAATTATTATCATTACTATTATTAGTAGTAGTAGTAGTAGTAGTAGTAGTAGTAGCATTATTAGTATTATTATTAGTATTATTGTTATTATTATTACCATAATAATATTGATATCAATATTATTAGGATTGTCATTTTATCATCATTACTGATAATTACATTTTCATTGATGTTATTGTTGTTATTCATATCATTATCATTATTATCATTATTCGTTATTATTATCCTTGTTATAATGGCCAATACTAATATGAATATTAATTTTGCTTACTATCTCGGTATGCAGTTCAATATGCTCACCTAGTGGTTTAATATAAAAAAGTTAAAGAAAACTTGTTTAAAAGATGACTAGTCTGGAGATAAGAAATTATAATGATAATAATAATAATAATATTAATAATAATAATAATAATAATAATAATAATAATAATAATAATAATAATAATAATAATAATAATAATGATAATAATAATAATAATAATGATAATGATAATGATAATGATAATGATAATGATAATGATAATGATAATGATAATGATAATGATAATGATAATGATAATGATAATGATAATAATAATAATAATAATAATAATGATAATAATGATAATAATAACGATAATAATAATAATAATAATAATAATAATAATAATAACAATGATAATTATAATGATAATAATGATGATAATAATGATAATAATAATAGTAATAAAAATAATAATTACAACGAAACATAAATTTACTTCTATTAGCATTACTTTGATTTATTTTCTCATATCTCTGTTTCCATTTTTAAGAAACATATTTTTTATTATTATTAAACCTGACGTATTCTTTCTGACAATCAATGCTCTCACTTTCGAATAAACTTTTAAAATTTAATTTGCCCTTTTCTCGTCTCTATGCTTTTCCTTGCTTCGTCATCATCATCTTTATCATAATCATCATCACAGTTACTGTTTTCATTAATATCATTATCATTAGCATTGCCATTATTATCATTATATTCATTATTATCCTTACATCAATTTCAATACAGTAACAGATGTACATACTCCTTTATTCGTCATCATCTTTATCATAATCATCATCACAGTTACTGTTTTCATTAATATCATTATCATTAGTATTGTCATTATTATCATTATATTCATTATTATCATCAATTTCAATACATTAACAGATGTACATACTCCTTTATTCGTCATCATCATCTTTATCATAATCATCATCACATTTACTGTTTTCATTATCATCATTATCATTAGTACTGCCATTATTATCATTATATTCATTATTATCCTTACATCAATTTCAGTACATTAGCATTGCCATTATTATCATTATATTCATTATTATCATTGCATCAATCTCAATACATTAACAGATGTACATACTCGGCCAGCTTTCATCGTGACTAAAATCAGAATAAATGTCATGCTCTTTACTTGAGGAGCAGGAAAGTCAGCACGAGGGGAGGGAATGTGCCTTCTTGGTCAGGGGATTCCTTTTGTGTCAAGTAAGCCCGTGTCCTTCTGTGAGGCACGTCACTAGGGCATGGAAGGACAAGGAAAAGTAGGACGTGAGAAGAGAAGAAGAGGGAATAGGGAAGAAAAGAAGGAAGAGGGAAGAATAGAATTCGAGAAATGGATAACAAATAGGAAAAGAAATAATAGACAAGTAGGTACTTTAAAATTATGGAGAAACATATGCCGACAGATATAGAAAGAAATTTGAAATTTAGGATAAAGAAAAAACAGACATAGAAGAACAAGAAGTAGAAAAATAGATAGAAAAAAAATAACCGCACCGAAAGAGACACAAAAGAATCCAAAACAAAGAAGCAAATAAGAACGACGAAAGGTTAAACGGGGGAAACGTGGCGAAGCCAAAGGAACAAGAACGTGCTTGGATGAACGTCTCGCCAGTAAAGAAAACAAAAAACAAAAAGAAAAGAAAAAAGAAAAATCCTTCAGGAAACCGATCTGATCCGAGACCCGCTTCCAAGAACACGCGCCCCCGGTACGAGCACAGCGCCTGAATCACGAAGGGCGCGCCGGGTTCACCTACGTGGACGCCCTCACATCTAGAGGCAGTCGGCCGGGAGGATCACTCGTGTAGACAGTCACGTAGAAGGGAAACACACAGGTGCTGTCGGAAGGTTTTTTGTCTGTCTGTGTGTGCGTGGGAGAGGGAGAGTGGGAGAGAAAGAGAAAGAGAAGGGGAGGAAGGGAGAGAAGAAGGGAGAAAGGGAGAGGAAGTGGGGGGGAGGGAGATAAGGTGAAGAAGTGGGGTGGAAGGAGGGAGACAGAGCGAGGGAAGGAGGGTGGAGGGAGAGAGAGAGAGAGAGAGAGAGAGAGAGAGAGAGAGAGAGAGAGAGAGAGAGAGAGAGAGAGAGAGAGAGAGAGAGAGAGAGAGAGAGAGAGAGACAGAGAGAGAGAGAGAGAGAGAAAGACAGAGAGAGAGAAAGAAACACAGAGAGAGAGAGAGAGAGAGAGAGAGAGAGAGAGAGAGAGACAGAGAGAGACAGAGAAAGAGAGAGAGAATGCGTGAGGAAGGGGGGGGAGGGAGACAGCGAAGGAGAGAGAGAGAGAGAGAGAGAGAGAGAGAAATATGATAGATGACACTTAAGGGAAAATACAAGAAGAGGTTCAAGGTTTGAAAGTGAGAGTGAAAGAAAGGCAAACAGCCACCTCGATAATTAGACATACATAGGTAAACAGATAAACATGAATAAATTTATAGAGAGGGATAAACACATAGAGAGAGGTAGAGAGTAGTCAGTTAGACAGAGATAGATAGCTAGATGAATAGATAGATAGATAGATAAATTTTTTTTTGTTTGCCTAAATCTCTATCGATTAGATATACAGAGTCGAAATTTGCGTATCCTTATGCTTACGAATGCATGTCTCGGCTATTTTCAGAATATCAGTGACAAAACACTGATATAAATATATATCTAGCGATAAAAAAAAAAAAAAAAAAAAAAAAAAAAAAAACATGAACATATCTCTGGCATCACACACCCACCCTGTTGCATAAGTGAATATCCACAGATAATATAACGCCAATCGTGCAAATGATTGCTCGAACAAATCACTTCCTTTCGTTGCATAATCAGCCAATCTTATCAATTTAACCTAATTCTTCGTGATTATCAACAGTGGTGGCAATAAAGTGTTATTTTCCTTGCTGTTGATAATATTATTGTTAATGGCGTTTGCGTATTATTTTGTGGTTTAGTGGGTTGCCGTGTCCGACTGAAAGGTCAATAGGGATTCATCAAATAGGTTATTTTGAAATATGATTAATTATGTGTTGGGAATAATTGGTTTGGATTTTTTTTTTAGGTATTGGGATGGAGTGAATGAAGATGAGAGAAAGAGAGGGGGAGGGAAGGAGGGAGGGGGAGAGGGAGAGAGAGAGAGAAAGAATGAAGATGAGAAAGAGAGATAGATAGATAGATAGAGAGAGAATGAAGATGAGAAAGAGAGAGAGAGAGAGAGAGAGAGAGAGAGAGAGAGAGAGAGACAGACAGACAGAGAGAAAAAATACAAAACAAGTTAATCATATGTTCTGGTATCCTACATAATGTGAACGAATATTATTGGTATTCCTAACATGATTCCACTTCAAGAATAAAGATAACAATGAATAATCATAAAGGTGAAAGTAAAGCAACACAGCCAAACACTGATTTTAATCATCTAATAATCTAATCTTTTAATACAATTTTAATGATAATTTGATTCAATAATTGAATTTCTTTCTTTCTCTCTCTCTCTCTCTCTCTGGTCTTTTGTTTCCTTCACCGAAATGTCTTTGAATTTATAAAAATAACTAATTTCTGCTTAGTATATAAGAATAACTGACTTAATTTCCTTTTTTCCTGTTATCTTTATATTTTCTATTTTTCTCTCTTTCTCTCTTCGTCTTATACCAAATTCTCATATTAATGATAATTAGTATAATCACTATTGCCAATAGCATCACTAGATCTATCATTCTCAGCGCTGACAATTAAATTCTCTACCATTAATAATGCCGATACGATTGTCATTAATTGCTGATGTTGGAGATATTGTCAGTTCTCTTTGTATGCTTTTACTTTCTTTACTGTTTTCTTTATTTTTTGACATTTTGACATGAAATTTATGATCATGAGTAACTCAGTATCACTATAGTTAATATCATATGTTGTTATTAAAGTTTTTGTCTTTATTGCCATGTTTATTACAGTTATCGTTATCAATACTATTATTGAAACCATCACCATTATTCTGCTTCTAACAAATCAATTTCAGTCCTAACATCTATTTAGTATTTAGTATCAATATTTTTTTGTACTTAAGCAGAAATGACGAAATTTCCGAGGTGATGTTTATTTCTGAGAGAAACAGAGGCTAAATAATATTGATATTTGCTTTCATTTCTTCCATTATTTTGGTGTTTCATTTTATTCATAAAATCGTATCTTCGGAGAATTCCGTGAGGGCGCTTCGTCGTTACCTTGCAGGTGCAATTCCTTTGTATATTAATGAAATAAGCGTTCAATTAATTCACCGGTCTCTATGCATTCAAATTTTCAAAAATTCAAATGGCTGTTAATTAATACAAGGACATCAGCAACGGCCAGTGCAGGTATGCTGCTCCGAGTCACGTACGCATTCACCAGTTCCGTTCGCCACTCCTTTTTTTGAAATTATAATGGTCTATTATAGATTATTTCTTTGTAGTTGGATTGCCCCGAGCACCGATATTCGCATCGTGTCATCTCGGAATGATTTTGTGTTCGTTTTAACAGTAATAGGCTATTGCTGTAATGCGTGCGATGTTCACTTGTTTTTTGTCCCCCCTCCAGACATTTTTTTTTTCTCTGCCGCGGGCGCCCGTCCGTCTTCGGCCAGACAAGTCCGTTGGTGTGTCATTGACTCAGTGTGTCATCCACTTTCCCATCCTGCTCTCCTGCTCCTCCTCCTCCTCCTTTGTTGCACCACTCATCAGTTGTTGCCACTCGTCACCTATTCTTGCTGTTGCCGCGTATTCAAGTTTTCCCGCTTCTCCTCCTCCTTCGCCAAGTGCTTCCGGGTGTGGCATCTGTTCCTAGGCGCCTCGCGGGAGAAAGGGCGTGACTCACCCCCCACCCCCCTGCCTCCTGTCCTTCACCCCGCCCCCCCATCCAACTCCTACATCCACACCCACCGCGTCACCCACCTCACCCTGCTTCTCTCCCGCGAGTTATGCAAGAGGCGGAGCGAGCGGCGGGGGAAGAACCCCTCTATGACGTCATGGCTCGTCGGTGTTTCCTTTGCTTGGTCATTCCTCAATCCGCCCCGCTGAAGTTTCCCTTCGTCAGTGGGAAAAGGATTGCGTCGAGGGACTGGGAGCCTACTATATTTTCCCACTTTAATTATTTTCCGATTATTGTGTATGCTATGAACGCTGGAATTTGGAATAATAGGGTTACAATTTTAAAAAAATCTTGGAAACCTATTGCTGAGCTGTCTGTCTGACAAGGGTTGTTGACCGTCTTGGTTGTCAAAAACGACGCAAACCTGAGAAGACAGTTTTATTTCAAACGTTAAATCTCTCCTTCGCTTTTTCCCGCAAGGGCCACCGATCATATTTCTCTTTCACTCCTTTTCCCCTCCCTCCCACCTTCCCCTTCTCCCCCACGCCCTCTCTCTTTGCTTCCCCTCTCTCTTTTCGTCCCTCCTCCCTCCCTCTCTTTCTCTCTCTCTCTCTCGCTCTCCCTCTCTTTCTCTCTCTCTCTCTATCTCTCTCGCTCTCTCTCATATATCTTTCTCCTTCCCTCTTCAAATGAGGCCTTTTCCCCACCCCTTTGCTTCCCATTCCACAATCCTTCCTGGCCAGCCCTCATCACAGAAGCATCACGTGCAGGCCATTAGGAGGTCCAGCCCAGCACAAAGGGCCAGCGCAAACCCTTGCTCTGGCCCGGCCTGATAACTCCTGTAGCCGCCTAAAGGGCATATAAGAGCGAGCGCCGTCCGACAACCCCGGTAGTGCGGCTCGAACAGCTGTCTGTGGCGAACGGTCGAGTGTTCGTTGTTCTTTCTCAGTGGTGAGTTCCCACCTGTCGAGGCACTGTGTGCTTCCCTTCGTTTTACCGGTGAGAAGGTGATTAACCTGGCTTGTATCATTCATAATTGTGTGTCTGTATTAGCCGGGAAAAGAACCCTTTTTTGCTCTGTTTTTGGCAACATATTGTGCCGAGGGTGATGTACGTCAAGTGACTCAAACGTGAGACTGGCAGCGTGGAAAGAGAAGATTGCATGGTGTGGATCTCTATCGGAAACTAGTGATAAGCTAACGTTTCTACGAGTGTGCAGTTCGACCACGCTTGCAAAGGACCACAGTTTGGCTGAACAAAAAAATAAGTTACATCACATACGGGTTTTTCTCCATTGTTTTTTCCGTTCGAGTGTGAGGGGCGGCGGGTGGGTTCAAGATGTTGAATGGGAATTTCCTCCCAATCAACTGCGCCCACACCCTCTCACCCTTCGCCCACACCTTCGTTCACCCTTCCTTTCTTTATCGCATGTGGCAGCCCAGCAACGGAAATATTTTCAGTATGTTAATCACCCAGGGATGGCCGCTGGCACTGCCTGATGTTGGAAAGTTTTTCCCTCTTATTCAAAGGACTTTTCAGTGTTCGGTTTGGCGTCCAGAAACCCATGTTGGACTTCAGAAAATCTTGAAACTATAATTAAAGTTTATAGATTTACGTATATTATAACTACTCCCCTCGCCCTACCCCTCTGCAGAGTAGCTTATCAAATCCTCCCTCACCCTTCCTCGTACTGGGTGACCTCGTGAGGAGAGCGGCACTCTTGACCCTCCCCCATTTCACTCTCTACCTAACCACGTGAGCAACCTCGTTTGACCTCGTGGCAGGCGTGCAGGTTGATCACACGCTTCTCTCTCTCTCCCTCTCTCGCCAGTCGCTCTGTGGCAGTGCCATCGTCAGCAGCAGCCGCGACAACGCATCAGTCGGCGAGTCACCACAGCTTAAACCACACCTCAACAGGTTCCTCTGTCAACGCTCTTCGTCCAGCAACCCAGCTACGATGAGAGACAAGCCCGACGTAGCAAAGACGACCTCCACGTGGGTCAGCCCGTCCCCGAGGAGGAGGTAGGTGACAAGTCTATCTGCAGTTGCTCCGTCCTATCAGATATCGGCAATGGCACCATGATGGGAGTACAGATTACATTCATTATCTCGAAGTCAGAATTGTCAGGGTGAGAGTGCTTAGGTATCGGAGAGCAGTTTGTCGTGGGGTGTCAAGGCATTGCAAAGGTTTTCCAAGGATTTCGTCATCGCTACTGACGCAATAATTACTTTTTTTTTTATTCTGGCGCAACCTCTCGCTGTCAACATACGGCTCGCGTGCCAGAACAAAGCGGATTTGCGAGTCGTGCGTATGATCGCTTGTTAGTCGATGGTGGTTTCGTGTTTTTTTATTCTTATTTTTGTTCTTGTTTTATCTAGATGGAGCTTTACTGTCCGTGTCCTTCCTCTCTCTCTCTCTCTCTCTCTCTCTCTCTCTCTCTCTCTCTCTCTCTCTCTCTCTCTCTCTCTCTCTTTCTCTCTCTCTCTCTCTCTCTCTCAATTTATCGCCATCTATTTATCACTCCTCTTTTCTCCATCCTATATCTATCCAGTTACATGCCTCTGTCTTTCTTTGTCCTTTTATTCCATAATCTCGTTCAATTTTCTCTCTCTCAATCTCTCGTTCATGCCAGTTTCCCTGCCTCAAAGTTCCACAATGCAGCAGATTATGCAGCATTGCAGTACTGATTAAGAACTCACAGATAAGAAGATTCAGGAAACGATGTTGTGGAAGTTTTTTTATCATGAAATATTCCATCGATTCATGTGCTCTTAATATCCCATTGGAATGTTTGACAGGAAAA
>NC_091583.1:20786812-20794312 GCF_042767895.1 Penaeus vannamei | reverse complement strand
TTTAACATACTAAAGGTGATAAACAGCTGTTCAATATCAGTAATGGGAATGAGGTGGATTTTTTGTAGTTCATAAGTCATAAAGGGCTCCAATGGAAGGATATAATGACCTGCACATTAATGATGATGTGGCCTTTTGGCTGTGTTTAGTCATTTGATAAAGAGGCTTTAGTTCTGAATTCCATAATTCACCTACCCACCCACCACGCCCCTAAGTTAGTGTCAATCTTGCTAACATTCGATTTTGATGAATATGGCCAAAGCATTTACTCCTGCTTTTCTTCATAGCCTGTGACTTTGACCTCATGGTGTCTAAGTCAGTGTAGGGACTTTGTGAGAATAATTGCATATAAGATAACATTAGACTAGACCGCACAATGATAATTGACTTGGCTATGACGTTGATAGTACATGTTGAGGTCACTTAGGTAAATGATTTTGATTCTTGTACATCATATGAAAATAAAGCTTATTTTTCTTCTTAATAGTTTTGATTCTTTAGTGGCATATAGAAATGCTTATGAGTTGCATGTTTATTTATCCAAATTGTGAGTTAAAACTAACTTGTTTTAACCTTGGCTATTGTTTCAATACTCTTATATTGTTTTTTTTTATGTGATTTTAGTGTTTCATACTTTTTTCATTATTTATTGCTCTTGATCACTCCCATTTTAGTTTGTTAAACAGTACTGAAGAATTAGAAAAAAGGACCATTGATAGAATTATAGCAGTGTATTATTATGAATTGGTAATGCTGATTATAAGAGCAATAATGATGATGATGATATTAATTATGTTAAGAATAATGATGATAATGATAGATATAATGATGATGATTATAATGATTTGAACAACTTTATTGTATACAACTCTCTGACCACAGATCTTATTTTCATTTTCAGGTCTTTGATGCTACAAATACAACAATGCATCGTCGGCGATTAATATACAACATTATAGTGGAGAAAATGGAGTACAAGCTATTCTACGTAGAGTCAATTTGTGATGACCCATCCATCATCGAGGCAAATATAAGGGTAAGGCAGTTTTGAATCTCAATTCAAGGTGTAGATTTACTAATGTGAAATGCTGTGGTTATTGGGTCTACAAAGACACATTATGGTAGCTATAGTTAAGGTAGATTATCTTGTGTATTTCATGTCTATGAGGCAGTCTTCATACATCCAGGAGGCTACAGTTACCTCCTAGTGTGATAACTGTTTTGTCTGAGCTTCGCATCTCTTTAAGAGTTCGTGAAACAGGCCATTTGAGTGAGCTTCTTGTCCTGTATTAACTTTTAATTATGATGTCTGCAGCCTATTAACCACTGCCTCAATTTGAACAGAGTTATTTTATTTTATTGTAGTTTTCGTCCTTTGCTAAAGATCCTGATTATGGAACATCCAATGTTGAATGGTCAATGATTCTATAATTTCTTCATCTGTCTGTGTTTTCTGCTTATGTTATTTTATTAATGTCATTTTACATGTGCAGCATTTTACAATGCTGAAGTAGGCTATCATTTTCTTGCTCTACTAGCAATAATTTTTAATAGATTTGCAAGCAGATCTGTATCACATAAAAACACGTACATACACACATGCACACTCACACTCACACTCATACTCACACTCTCACTCTCACTCTTTCACTCTCTCACTCTCACTCACTAGCTTGCTCGCTCACTCACTCAATCACTCACTCACTCACTCACTCACTCACTCACTCACTCACTCACTCACTCACTCACTCACTCACTCACTCACTCACTCACTCACTCACTCACTCACTCACTCACTCACACTCTCACTCACTCACTCATACTTACACTTACACTTATACTTACATATACACCTATACTTACACTTACACTTATACTCACACTCACACTCAAACTTACACTTACACCCTCATTTACACCCTCACTTACACCTTCAGTCCACCCACATCCATATCCACACCTACCCACCTACCATGCACCCACCTATTCATGCACCCACCCACTCACCCACCTACCCGTTCACCCATCTACCCACTCACCCACCTACCCACACCCCTGCTCCTACTATACACACACACACACACACACACACACACACACACACACACACACACACACACACACACACACACACACACACACACACACACACACACACACACACACACACACATACACACACATACACACACATACACACACATACACACACATACACATACATACACATACACACATACATACACACACATACACACACATACACACACATACACACACATACACACACACACACACACACACACACACACATACACACACACACACACACACACACACACACACACACACACACACACACACACACACACACACACACACACACACACACAAAAGTGTGCACAAAGGGTTTTAAGATGAAAACTACATGCTAACTTGAGGAAACTAAAACCCAGTGGCTGCAGTGGGCAAGAATACATACTATTTCTAGTGTACTTTTAGTTTACTGATTGGGTTTACACAGAGATGGGTCCAAAAGTGCTGTTGTGGAGCCATTTGTTTGCAGCAAAATTCACCAAAAATTACAGTGTACAGGATTATAGTTTCCTCAGTTTGATGGATACAATTTTCATTGTATAGTTAAAGTTCAGATACTTTTTCGTGAGACCCATATACACATGATCATAATACAGTTTCTGTTGAAAGCTAAAATAGTTTGCAAGACAGTAGTACATAGGTGTAGAAGCTAATGGCTTTCCTTTTATAGTATACTTCATATCTAAAGAGATATTGCAAGTATGAATCGTGTGAAATCATCATAATTTTTGTGTAAATGATAATCACTTAACATTTAGCATTGAAGAGATTACACTTCAACATAAAGTTGTATGCAAATGATATAGATATTTCTTTATATTTCTTTACTGAATAATTGTTGCTATTGTCTCTTTAGTCAACTTAAAAGGCTTACAAGTATTTATGGTTGTGCACAGTAAATGGATGGGAGAATTAAGTTTGATATTGTCTTTGTATTATATTATTACTTATTATAGTTGGGTACAGAAGAAATATATAGATTAAAAGCTCATACTTTTCTCTCAGTCATTTTTTTATATAAAGGTATGAAGATTAGTTTTTATTTTTATTTTCTCTGTATAATCATCTATCAATGGATATTTTTACAACTTAATTCCTCAGCTATCTGCTTGTAACTGCATACTGTCTGTCTTGCCAAGTTTCTGATTATTTTTTTCATACTGAATATTCAGTATACTATACAGTACAGTATTTTGTTCTTCACTCTACCCTACTCCGCTATCATGCTTGCAGGTCTACACCAAGCTATGTAACTGTGCTACAGATTTTGCTCTTGGCTTCTGTTATTACAAAAATTCTTAGTATAGCACATTAATTGATGTACACACGTGATAGGTAAGTGAAATGAATATTAAGAAACCCATGAGGCTAGTTTAAAGCAAGTAAATGATTTACCTATACCTTATTCACCAATTTTTTGTCATCCTTTGCTTTGGCACCACAAGTTTTTAATTTTACTTATTGAAGTGAGATTGAGAATGGCCTACTTTTATTGAATTTGCTTGCTTGCACAGGATGTGAAGATCAACGGCCCAGACTATCCAAGGTCGCCATCTCATAGTAGTAAATCTCCTGGGCATCCTTGCTCTCAAGTTTGTATACAGGATTGATTAGTTCTTTTTTATGTTTTAAGAATTTTTGCTTGGCTTTAACCAATTGGAGAATTGCACTGGTTGTGGCGAAGGAAAATTGGACCATACACTACTGATGGAAGTAAAAGGTCCATTCATTTTATAACTTTTTTTTACATAGATTGTGGAGATTGTAGTAGATTTTGTTGACAGAGACAATCATATTATTTTTCAGAAATAACCAATATTTTCCACTACTGATTAAACCAACTGAAAAGTTTCTGAAATTAGCCATGCATTATGGGTCATTTCAGTTCTTTATTCAGAAGATTTAAAGCATCTCCAAATTTAAAGCATCTACAAATCCAAGACAAAAATGATTTCAAACCCCTCCACTTTTGATTTGTACCTTTGAGTAATTATCTGTAAGTAGCTGTCCACAGTAGCTGTTTCCTTGCAGATTCAGTTTTCCTCTATGTGCTTTGCAGGATAAATCTGGTTGCTATAATGGTATTGAAGCTTAAGCAGATATGGGTGATGGCGGAGAAACTGATTTTTAAAATTATACTAGTTTTCTAGTATCAGAGCAAAATAATTCAGTTCCTTTGATGTTTATAGAGGTGATATTTACAATGGTAGGAAAGGAGAATTCATATCCTTATTATATGAAATGGCAGTAATAGTAGTGTCTCATTCTTGTTAACTATTCTTCACACAGGTTAGTGTGCTTGCAAGTACTTACAGCTTAATTTATACATCATATAAGCATTGATTATATGATTATGTATCAAATGATTTTTAAAATATTTTCAGACTGATTTACGTTAGAAATTAAACTGAGAATATTTCTTTGATATTTTACTAAGCAGCGTTGCATGTTGGACATGTGTCAGCTGTAACTTTATGATTCTGCATTTTGCAGTATTTCATATACAAGTAGTTTGTCCTTGCTATTTCTATAAGCTCCTAATAATACTCAGAGGCTCAATTGGCATAGTAATACTCAATGCTTTTCATGCATTTACAATTAGTTATTAAACTGCATTTAGATATAAAAGTTTACATTTTAGGATTTTAAGGATGTGTAGATATACAGAAGTATCAACATAGATTTTATTAGCAAATACATTACTGCTTGAAGTGAACTTTTGTTGTGTTATCCTCAGACCAAAATTTAGAATATATTTTAGAATTACTAGTAGCTGGTCTTTCCAAGCTTACAAATTGGAATCCAAAGCAAAATTTGTAATAACATAAACAATAGTCTTTTCTACATGTTAGGAAGAAGCTCATTTAAGATAGTGATATTATCATTCTATCATGGCAGTATATATAGTAACAAATTTATATGAGCATAGATTAAGATTAAACTGAAAGAATACATAGTTTTAATAGATAAGGCATATGATTAAGTTGGCAGAAAATGTAATGATACTAATAGGAATAATGATGCTACTACTAATAATGTAAATGACAGTATTCATAAAGATAATAGGATAACAATAGTGATCACAATAATGATGATAATAACAATAATAGTAGTATTAGTAGTAAAGTGATGGTGATAATAATGATGCGGATGATAAAAAAAATACTAAATACTAATAATTATGATATTGATGCTAATAATGACGATAGCATATACAGTACAATAATGTTTATCATGGTAGTAACAAGAATAATAATGATTTAAGAATGATATAATGATAATGAATATCATTATTGTTGTTATCATTAGCTGTAGTATGAATGATGATTGTGTATGTATTATTTTCAAATATGCCAGTTTTTTGTGTATTATTTATTTTAGAATAGTGGTATGAAAGGTTTATATCAGTAATAATAATGAACTTCACAAATTGTTCACAATTGGTGCTTCTATTACTATTACCTGTACTACAAAAGCTAGTGCTGATAGTAAATACTATAGTAATGATAATGAACTTCACAAATTGTTCACAATTGGTGCTTCTATTACTATTACCTGTACTACAAAAGCTAGTGCTGATAGTAAATACTATACTGATATTGATGATAATAGAACCATGATTATAATTATCATTCTTATGCTACCGATGATAAGGATAATCATGGAATTAGTGATGATAATAGTATTGCTAATTATTTTCTTGTAAAACTGGAGTGATATATGAAGGTATTGCTAATCAGCATTATTAAGGAAAACTGTTTTGTATGATATAATTTCATGAGAAAGGTTACTAATGTGAGAACCTTTTTGACCTATAATAATCCTGAATTTAGTACTATAAGCATTTTAGGATAATCATGTACCTTTGGATGGGTAATGGAAGCTCCAGAGAGTGCAGACTTTTTATGCACTTAGAGGATTATTTAGACATTCACTTTAGAAATGTATTATGAGCTGAGTGTTTTACAAGTTTGCAAGATGAGCAGCAAATTGCATATAATATAGAATTTACCAAGTATGCATGCACAGAACAAAGGGATTTTAGGGAAAAAGAACAATATGTACTGCTAATGATGGTAGCTTCATTAATGCAGTTTTTCTTTCTTGTATGATATTTCTTTGTGTTTAGTGAATGAAAAGGAGAGAAGGGTATTTACATATAGTGATTGCATATGATAAATGTTCACTCTTGTCAACAGGAAGTAAAGGTTAACAGCCCAGACTATCGTGGAATGACATCAGAGGAGGCACTTGAGGACTTCTTGCAGAGGATTGAGCATTATATGGAGCAATATCAACCTCTCGATGAAGCCTTGGAAGACCACCTCTCCTTCATGAAAGTCTATAACACAGGTTTGTCATCGCCATATAGTATTTTGATTTTTTTTTTTTTTTTTTCTTTCTTTTCTTTTTTAATGAATCACAAGACATCTTAGAAGATGATTGAAAATTTATATCAACACTAATAACTGGGTTTTCCTGGGAGCAGGGCAGAAGGTGGTCGTTCACAAGCATGAGGGACACATCCAGGCACGTATTGTGTATTACTTGATGAATACTCATGTCACTCCCAGAACCATCTATCTTGCACGAGTAAGTAAAGTGTTTTTTTTTTTTTTATTATGGCTAGTTGTATCTGGGCTTCAAATTATTAATCTCTGATTTATAGTTTGCAGTGTTTAGAATGTATAACATTAGGTATTTATGTTTTTGATGAATAAGATATCTAGTATGCATTTATGATGATATTCTTGTGTCTAAATAATTATTTCCAATTATCTTTCTCCCAGCATGGAGAAAGTGCTTACAACCAAATGGGCAAAATTGGAGGGGACTCTGACTTGAGTGAACGTGGACGTAAGTTTGGAAATGCCCTTGCAGAATACATTAAGGAACAGAAGATACCTAAGGTAAGTCTATCTAAAAAGCCTTATACTTGTTAAACATTATTCTATATTTTGATAATTATTATTCTTGTTATTATTAATATTATTATTATTATTATTTTTAATGATAATTATTATTATCATTGTTATTATTATTATTATTATTATTGCTGTTATTTTGGTTGATGTTCTGGTTATTATTAACATTATCATTTTTATCATAATTGGTGTGGTTGTTGCTGTTATTTGTATTATGATAATACAAAACTAACGTCATTGACTTGGCAGTTACGGGTTTGGACCTCTTGGATGAAGCGTACAATTCAGACGGCAGAGGGTATTGACGCTCCTCAGGAAAGGTGGAAGGCACTGAACGAAATTGATGCAGTAAGTTAAAGCAGCCTTCAATAAACTCAACCAGATATTCTGTATTGATTTGATTTGTGCTCTTTGCTTCACCATAATCATTTTATATTGAATTTTAAGAATGGATTTTTTTTTTTTTTTTTGGAATTTT
>NC_091583.1:20754312-20774312 GCF_042767895.1 Penaeus vannamei | reverse complement strand
TCAAAGGAACAGGTCACATTTTTGTAGCTCCAGCAGAAAAAAAAGAGAATTATGTCTTAGAAATTCTAAAATCTGATGACATGCATTTTTCTTTTTTTCTCTTTAGGTTTATATTTGGATTAGGGCAATGTACATGTGTTAGTTGTGCATTTGTATAATCTAAAACATATTTACTCTTTTGTTTAATGATTAGTTAAACCAGTCAAAATATTATTAGATTCAGTCATTAGCAATATCTGGTTAGCCATTAATGTAAGTATGGGTTATTCTTTTGGATGTTTTGGGTAAGATTACTATTCATGGTGCATATTTCATTTGTTCTAAGCCAGTTTCAGAATATGGAAAGAAAGAAAGAAATTACTATACATAGACCTGTCATTAGTTCAATCAACACACATGTTGGTAGTTTGTAGATGACTAAGATGTGAAATAATTACAACTTAAAGGGGAAACAGGCTTGCCACCTGTATGTGTGTCAATGGTGTTTGTACATTCATCACAATCTAGATTTTCATTTTTATTTATTAGATACATTAGACTGAAGTTATTTCTCTTTTCACAGGTACCAGGAAGCCTGGATCCAGACCTATTCTTCGAAGTTGCAGACATGGATACTTGATGCTAAAATCAGATAGGGGACATCTGCTGTAGGCATCTTTATTTTACTTTACTGCCAACCAATCTTGTTTGCCAAACCTTTTGCTAACCTTACGGTGCTCACCACAGTTGCCTCCATTGCTTGCATTGAAATTTTCCTTATAGTTTTGTAGTTGTTGATTGTCCCATGTCCTCAAACACTGTTATGAAAGAATATTTTGGGCAAATGAAACTTTTGTTTTAAGTATACCTTGCATATGGTACTTACATATTGTTATATTAAGTTTTTAGGTAATGGGCATATAAAATATACATATCTGACCTCTTTGGTCCTTTTTAAAAATTTGAACTGAAAAAATAAATGTGCCAGCTACCTTCTGGCATATTAATGAGGTAATAAAACCAAAGGAGTATCCATGGTGCATTTAAACAGTATAATTCTGTATCTACCTTTTCCTTCTTTTGTTTTATGGAATTTGAACTGTATCCAAGTTCAAAATGTAGATTTTTTTGTTTTTTTCTCCAAAGAATTTATGTCTTACAGTTTAGAACTGTGTCTTCTCATTAAGTTCATATGTTTGCTGTGCTTTGTTGCCTTTATTTACTGAGTAAAGAGGATCCTTTCAAATTTTGAGATAAGATTACATAGGTTGTGATGGTGTTCTATTCCAATTTCATATTTATGGGAAGCGAAACAGTAAGGTTGTGAATCTGAGTCGAGCTTATAAGTGAATTAATCATTATTTATGTATGTGATTGATGTATATAATGTAATATTGTGTACATTAGCAAGAACTGTGTTTGAAAAACATACCTCTTGCCAAGAAGTCTGTAATAAAATACTGAAAGTTTTGGTGAAAATTGTTACTAGTCAGTGGAAAAAATACTTTTATTTTCATTTTTTCCTAATGCTGGACATAAAAGGAAAATGAGTAAGATTAATTTTGCTGTGTACATCTAGTTAGTATTATGGATATTAATATGTATTAAATGATGGTTTTCCCAGTCTCTTATGTGTGCCTGTTAGGATAAGTGTTGTTTTCATCCCTATTCAAGATCTTATAATTGCCACCCTTTTTCATAAAACTAAAAAAAAAAAGAAAAAAAAAATCAAACCTTTTTTCTTTTGTGCTTAATCTTTGTGCAGTAAAGTAGCTTTTCTTTTGCCAGCAAGACAGCAGATTCAATATTGATTTTTTGTTGTCTATGTTACTGTCTTTAGGTTATAATTTACTTATTTTTTGCCAATGAAAATATCCTTGCATATTTCTATATTACGTCTGAAAACACTGGGTTATCTTTTAAAAAAGATGTAGAGGAAAAGGATCTTTAAAAAGGTGATTATAATGAATAAAGGATAAAGAGAAAATGAAAACAGACTTAAAAAGCAGAGGTTCTATTAGCTTAGCTATAGTATTGGTATACATAGTCATACCAGTTAGATGGAGAGAATATTAGATACATATATGAACTGGAATGTGAAAGACCTTGGGTTTTTGTACTAAGTGGTGACTATCTTGTGCTGTGTTGTCTACCTAATTATTATTTATAAAGATCAGTATGTTCATTGTAGCTCATGCAGTTATGTTTGCTTTTTTTTTAAAGAAATACTAATATGAGTAACCCATTCACTCTTTGCTTTGGTATAAAAAAAATGTTCAAGGCTTCATGGACTTTTTTGTGTGTGTTTTGGATTATGTTTTGATATAAATTATATGCATATCATATAATATGTATTCATGTATTTAATATTATATTATTTTTTTCTGAATTTATAGTAGGTCTGAGATTAGTAATTCATTGTCATCATGGAAGTGAGTGGGTTATGTTATTTATAAGATGAATTTCCTTTTTTTATTGCTATTCATTAAAATTTCTTTTGTAAAGCTCTGTTTTAGGAGTTTCTGTTAGTTTTTTTCTGTCTTCCTTTTCAAATTCCATCACATAATGTTAAGGGGCATCTATACATTTCTTGCATCGTAAGACTGATGTTGATTAGAAGATCACAAAACAGTTTTTTTCTCTTTTAATCATCTTTCTTTATACAGAATCTGTACCCAGGGTACAGTTTCAAACTGGCTAGTAAAATCTGTAATGAGGCATTTATCATGAACTTCATGTCTACATTCATTCATCTACATGCACAAACACTTGTACATACCCAGCCGCCTGTCCACACACACACACACACACACACACACACACACACACACACACACACACACACACACACACACGAACACAGAGACACGCACACACATGCACATGCACACGCACACACACACACACACACACACACACACACACACACACACACACACACACACACACACACACACACACACACACACACACACACACACACACACACACACACACACACGTGTATGCATGCATGCATGCATGCACGCACTCACGCCCGCATGTCACTTATGCACATGGGCACACACATGCACACAAGCACAAGCACACATACACATAAAATACAAGTCATTACTAAACATAAGTAGGTTGCTTGTTCTCATAAGCTTTATAGTTGTTTTTTTGTAGAGTAGAAGAATCCCAAATATGTATCATTCTCCATACTATAATATTGCACGACATTAGGAACTTGTACAGAGTAAATGTTACACATAGCAGCTATGACTCTAGTTATGTTATTTAAAACAAGTAATACAATATTTTGGGGATGTTGACTACCATTACTATTGTCTTCTGTGTGACCCAGGACCACCAAATGAGTCAGAAGTTGCCAGTGACATTTCTTGACTCAACAGAGCATCTGCTTTCCTGTGGTACCATAATGAAGTGAATAGACTAAGTGGTTCCATAGTTATCATGGATAGTAGAAAATATTTGGAAGCATAGGAAACCTTGAAGTCTTGTGATAGAGAAGGTCAAATTTGTACTGTTAGAACAATGAAAAATGGAAATATCTTTGCAGTGTAGCCTTAGAGTTAGATTAGAGCCTTGAAAATTTAGTTGGAAACAATGAGAAGTCTGATATTATCAAGGTTATCACAGTTTTGTAGTTAGATGTAGTGACAAATGGAATTAAAGAATACAGATTTTGAACATAGATTATCACATGAAGCTTTACAGTATACAAAAATGTGCACAGCTAAATATCAGTATTTGCTAAATTGAGAAGGAGAGTTGTTTTATTGCCTTTGCCACACAGTTGAACTGTACAACTACTGGATCAGTTGGTGGTGTAGGTCACATTTGATGATGCATATAAACCTTCCTGTATGAGGCATTATATTATTTAACTGGTTTGCTAGCTTTATTGGGTATTATTAATGATTTCTACTACCTGCATGTATATTTTTTTAAGATGTGATCAGAAAGGATTGTTAGTGGAAGCTCTGTTATTTACTTTTTGTAATATTGTAAGCGGCTTTAGTTAATCTATGATTTACATTTAGATAAAATTTTCATATATATTTTCATTGCAGTCTGTTCTTGTTTCTAGTTTATTTTACTTGATAGATAGAAACATAATTGCAGAAATGTCATTTATGGTGGAAAGAGATTGTCCAACAAGCTGAACGATTTTCATGTCTGGTTTATGGTTTTGAAGAGCATGATTATGGCCATTTTATTTATTCATTTATTTATTATTATTACTATTATATTTATTATTATTATAATATATATATATATATATATATATATATATATATATATATATTTATTTATTTATTTATTTAATTATTTATTTTTATTTTATTTTATTTTTTTATTATTATTTTTTTTTTAAGACCCCTGAAAAGGTTACTATTTAATTCACATAAAGGAAAGATGCATTCTTGGAATTTCAGTGTAGGTCTATAGTCTTGTATATAAAATTTTTGGGAAAAAAAGATTTATGATTTTTTTTATATAAACCATAGTTTACAGTAAAAGTATGGCTATACTAAAATTAATTTTGAAATTATACCTTAGGAGTGCTATTATGTGGACATCCTTAATCCAGCTTGCATCCCTGAGGCTTTTGAGCATTGTGCTGTTAGTACACTTTGTTAATTGTAATTATATGGATTGTTTTATTTGAATCAGTAACATAGTGAATTTACGTAAAGCAACCTTTCCTCCTACATTTTTCTTTGTATTTCCAACTGTAGTGACCAGGGTAATGTGTGATATTGCTGATCACCGGGCAGCTTCTGATTGTATTTCCATGAGAAGTGCTTTTATCACCAATGAGTTAAAACTGCTACCTTCCATCTATTATGTCCTGGTAATTCTAATATTCAATATCCCATATTTTACAAATGTAGCTAGATGGCACTATATTTTATATATGTATATGATTATACAGTTGTTTAATAAAAGTACCTAATTCATTACATGTGAGACAGAAATACTTGACTGTGTGTGTAAGGGTTCGGATTTTGGATGGTTATGGTATTTTCATCTTAAAAGGTAATAAGGTTGATAAGTGTGTTCTGTGCTTTGTATGAAATCTTTACATTTCTTTTCAGGGTTGTGTTCCTTCTGGTCAGTCACATATGTACATAAGCAGTGCATAAATTGTAACGTAGTAGTAGACTTTTAACTTTTTTTTCATGAAACTGTATGTTACTATTTTTTCATTAACAATGAAAATTTTAGATTTGGAGATATCATTTGACTTTTGTGATTTGTTGTAAAGTGGGAAAGCATTTTTTCTTCTTTTATGTTTGAATATTTTATGTACTATATTTTTTTCTATGGTTGTGTTTTACAAGTCAAAACAGTATATAAAGAGAAACATTGTTTAAGTCTCCCTATGCTTGTGTTTAATGTCCTTTTTACTATTAATTATTTATAAATATGATGGTTTACAGGTTAAGTAAATTAATTAATGTTAGCCAACATAGAAAAGGGTAAGCAAATTAAATGTTGATTTCATTTGATATGATGTTTGGAAAATTTTCTTTCTGCATTTTTATTTCCAATATTTTAAGGTACTTTTTTTTAGAAACAGTGAGTCCTTTGCCAAACTCATCTACTCGTCTTGGGTAAGATAAGAGCATTTGATTAAATATGTAATTCCAATGGAGCTGAAAATTCTATCCATGATTTTCCAAGGAATATGTACTTGGCTAATACAGAAATGGAAAATTTCCACTAACTGTATAAAATTGGTATTCATTTACTTTAGGAAATTGGCCTGCATATAGAATTGAAATATACTGAAAAGCCAAACATTTATATTGTTTCTTTTTTTTCACTAAATTCATTTTTGAGCAAAACCAAAAATGTTATTTTATCTTTTCATATTCCCTCTAGCAAACATAGAGAAAAATGTTTTATATTCAAAAAAAGGTTTCAATTTATATCTTGTGGACTCTAAACAGTACACTGCACATAACCTTGCAATGCTGCACATGCACATGATGTACTTGTAAAGTTAATGTCTACATTTAGAATATTATTTGTTATTTATGGAAATCCTCATTAATGTCTTCAAACATCAGAGGTTCATAAACATATGTTAAAATTTTAGTATTTTCTTATTATCAGTACCGGTAAAAGGCCCGAGTGCTTTTTATCTTGAGAAATTATGTCTCTTTTTGCCATGTAAACCATCATGCTTCTTATTTGCTTTTGCATTTCTAATCAAACAAAATAAATTTAAAAACTAATATGGATGCTAATTGCCTCCAAATATCTTTCCAATTAGGATTTCAGTGTTATTTTATTTTAAGTCAAGGTTAGAACCATATAAAATTAAAATATTTGTATATTTATGTATCCTTTATTAATTGGTCTGCCTAAATTATAACAGGTAATTGCTGGCAGGCTGTGTGCCTGACCTTGTCTGAATACACTGTAGAATAAATGTATCCTTTTTCATCAAGTAACAAATTCAAAATAGTAAATAAATTTAGGATGTCTGAAAACACAGAACTCAGTTGAATATGTACTTTTCACTGCATTTTTTTTTTTTTTTTTTTTTTTAATCAATTATTTTAGTAATATAAAACTAACAATCAAGCACATTTTACAGCAAAAATGTTTATGTATCTGATGACCTGCTAGGATTTTTTTTTTCAGGGAGCATCAGGACTAACGTGGCCACTATAGCATTTTATCAATTCAGTAGATACTGCTGTCTCTTCACTTATAGATGATAAACTTATAAAAATAAACATGAATGTGGTAATATCAGTGATAAGATATGATTTAGGTAAAAAAAACTCCACATTTTATTTATTAAGCTCATGATCAAAATGAACGAGAGTGAATGCTTAAACAATAATAGCTCTTCTTATACTGCTCTCTTCCTATCGCACAGCTATAGCCTTTGTCTTACCGTCCAGTGATCTCGTTAAGAAATGAGAAAAGTAATAATTTGCCTTATTCAAATTATGAACACACTAGTGAGTGCCCAAAAAAATAATTCCATATTACCAAATTTTCTACACTACTTACAAAAATTGCCATCTTATCTGTATGTTGGTATAAACTATCAGTATCATCTTAGTGGCCAAAAGATTATTTCTAACCATATATGCTCCACAAAAATGTGCTTTTTGCATGCTGCACTTCAAATGGGCAAACAAAATGTAATACTATCTTCAAAATCTTATATCTCTAACCTCCTGAAGTTCCCCGAAGTGGAAATTTCTTCTCAAAAATGTGTTTTATCATACTGTGTAGTGTATGGTTACAAGAAAACTTGCCCTATTTTTAAAAACGATCCCAGGAACATCCCTCACCACTTGTAAAATGTTTTTTCCATTCTCCGGATTTTAACTGAAAGACAGAAGGACAGTAGGACAGACACATTCTACAGTTATACTTTAGATTGCTATTTTTTAAAAAAGAAAGAGACAGTATGTGTAAGATGACAGGAAAAGAGAAGTATAAAAGGAAAGATTAGGAGAGGGTGAGTGAGTAAGCAAGCAAGTAATAAGTAAATAAGTAAGTGTGAGTGAGAGTGAGTGAAGGAAGGAAGGAAGAAAGAAAGAAAGAAAGAAAGAAAGAAAGAGAGAGAGAGAGAGAGAGAGAGAGAGAGAGAGAGAGAGAGAGAGAGAGAGAGAGAGAGAGAGAGAGAGAGAGAGAGAGAGAGAAAGAAAGAAAAAAAGAAAGAAGAAAGAAAGACGAGAGAAAGAAAGAAGTCAGAAAGAAAGAAAGAAAGAAAGAAAGAAAGAAAGAGAGAGAGAGAGAGTGAGAGAGAGAGAGAAAGAATGAGTGAAGAGAGTGAATGCAAGAACCAAGAGAGAGAAAAGGACAGACAAAGACAAAGAAACAAATAACCAGAGTAAACATTTTGTAGCATATAAATAAATACTATACTGCACTCTATATACTATATAGCATTAAAATATAGCACCAAAAAAAATCATGTGATATCTGGAAATTTCAGTATTTGTTATAGTTATTTTTAGAATAATTTGGCACAAATATTATGTAAACAGTAATGTTGATGTTAACTTTGCAACCCAGCTATAATATCTGCAACTGTTAGATGTTAGTCTTTTTGTCCATTGAAAGCTAGTCACCCATATGATAATAAGAAAGATCTTGTAGCTGACAGTATCACCTTAAGAACTAAAATACTGTCATTGTGTTTTGCATATCATTAGATTTTCAACTGAAATGAACTTGTATGTGCATATTTAAAAGAACACATACACACAGGTGCATGCAAAGCACAAGCACACACATGCACATGCATGCAAAACAAACACACACACACAACACACACCACATACACCACACACACACACACACATACACACATACACACACACACACACACACACACACACACACACACACACACACACACACACACACACATACACATACACACACACACACACACACACACACACACACACACACACACACACACAGACATACACTTTTTGTATGATTCCTTAATAGGTCTAACTAAAAGACTTATTAGGTCAGATATAATTTGCAATGATCAATTATGAGATGACTAATCAATATACTTTGTTCATCACTTCTGGGATCTATAATATAATTCTGTTTATATCTTTAAAAATAAATCATATATCATGCAAGTTAATTTTTCTTGATATGGAAGTGATTAATATAATTAAATCCATAAAAATGCACAGATTCCAGCAGTTGCAATTAATAAGTTTGTCTCTTTAATAATTGCTGTTGTCCACTGCATGGGTAATACCTCCAAAGGACTCTGTTGCATATGATCCTTGTCGAATATCTGCTTCCTTCAAATTGTGCCAATAATGTATTCTTTTTTATAATGATGCATTACTTCTTGCTACATGGATGTAGATTTTCAAAAATATTTATTTACTTTAAGACCTGAAATAATATTGCACTAATAAAAGAAAAAATGGAATAACTGTTACCTTTCAATATTGTTATACTATTTATATCTGGTAACAATATCCTTCATATTACTCATTTCTCAAATTGTTCAGCAGATTTGTGGTTATAATACATATCAGTCTTTGTATTCTATGTTAAGTGTACTTTATAAATCAAACAGAATCCTTACAAATAAATGGGTGAAAATATACGATGCCTCTTCATTTACCTTTTATTTCTATTTCTATAATTAAACAGGTATGGAAATATATGCAAATATTAACATATTTACAAAACAAAACATGGATCGAGTAATTACATCTTTAATACCTAAAATCATAATATGGTGCAAGTCGATCCTGTAGAATTATTGGAAATCTTGCCTTCCTTCAGTTCTTTGCACTTCATTGCTAGGAAAGACATCTGGAAAATGATCAACAGTTTATGAACCCGCATTTACAAACACATATAGTGCAATGTTTACATCAATCCTTAAAAATAGGAAGCTGTAATAATGCAAACTCTTAACATTTGCATCCAGTTGAAGTAGAGATCTTTTGTTCATCCTCTCAGTAAATTATAATACTAAGGTAATAAAACATAAATCAATAAACAAGTAAACATGCCATTATAAGACTGTATAGCAAACCCTCTTACCTCTCTTTCCTTTTCAAACCATTCTGGAAGTTCTTTATTCCAGTCTTCTGGCGGGGAATCTCTCTTCTCCCAAACTGTGTTGCTGTAGTGACCACGTAATCTGTCATTTCGGCGATTCTTCTCACTCTCTATCACAGCTGTCTGTATCATCAAATATGTGAAAATTAGAGAATAAGTAGGCCTAAGATCCTTTCTCTCACTCTCTCTATGTTTCTCTTTCTCTCTCTCTGTTTCTCACTGTTTCACCCTCTGCCTCTCTCTCTCTCTCTCACACCCTCTGTCTCTCTCTTTCACCCTATGTCTCTCTCTCTCTCTCTTTCACCTTATCTCTCTCTCTCTCTCTCTTTCACCCTATGTCTCTCTCTCTCTCTCTCTTTCACCCCATGTCTCTCTCTCTCTCTCTCTCCCCCTCTCCCTCTCTCTCTCTCTGTCACCCTCTGCCTCTCTCTTTCTCTCTCACTCTCTGTCTCTCTCTTTCTCTCTCTTCTTTCTCATTCCCTCCCTATCTCTCTTTCTCCTTCCCCTTTTCCCTATCTTTCCTTTTCTTTCTCCTTCTCCTCTTTCTTTTGGCTTTTACTTTAAAAAAATATCAAACATTTTTACTAACCAGTGCCTCCATATCCTTCTTCTTTCTGTACTCGACACAGTTTTCATAGTCTTTCTTCCACTGTAAGCAGTCTCTTGTTTCACCATAAATGAAATATTGGTGAAATTTAGCCTTGATGCTTGTACAGTCTCCATACTCCTCTTTGTAATGTTCACAAGGTCTTACCTGAGATTATAGGGGACAAGACAAATAAGATGAGTAAAAAAAAAAAAAAAATCACAACACCTGGAAATCAAGTTCAAGACAGTCAACACTTTGAACCTAGGTATACTGTACGATTCATCATTTCATATATCATATATGATAATCATGTATCACTTCCATGCATCCCACAATAATGTAAAATTACTTACAAGCCATGATAGTTTTGGATGCTGTGCAAGTTCCTCAATGGCAACCTCTGTTTCCATTATTGCAACTTCTTTTAGTTACTGGTTGGCAATACTGAAAGAAAGATCAAGGCACAATAACAAATTAAGATGTCAAATACCTTCACACATAAAGAATAGATGGTTAGTGTTTAGAGGACAAATTAAACTATTTTTCTCATAATAATATTAGCTGTATATTATTCAAATCCACTTGAAATGCTATGCTAAGTGAACAACAACATTACAGTGCCTTGGTAATTAACAAACCTACACCATGCATATTCTAGTAAAGGGTCAATCACATGAGAGCAAATTACTGAGTACTTTGTACATTCTACCAATCTGTTATGTACTATCTACAGATCTGTACAGATTAGAAGATGTCCATACAAATGTCCTACAAACCAAATCATCTGCACTCTCCACTTGATACAGAGCCGTGGTGTGAATATAAAAAAAACATATATTTTTAATATGTTTTATTGTTTTACTGAAATGAAACTAATTATAATAAGAAAAGTCTAAGCATTTTCAGCTTCTAAAATTACTATCAAAATTTTAATACGGGATAACAGCACTGCAGACTGAAGGCAGATAATCTGGGGAATGAGGGGTCAAACCTATACTTTATTTCCCCCAAATCCTGCTTAATTTTAATGGATAATGGTGATCTATTGTTCTCACAATTTGTTAAATAATATTCGTTAATAATAAAAAGCCAGCTGTTTAGAAGTAATTGTAGAGATCGAAATCTACATGCTTGCGTTTTGGGATATACACAATATGTAAAGAGAATAGACTGCAGACTGTAGAAACTACGTGAAAATTAGCACAGATGTGATAACTCCTTAAATCAGAGAATGTAGATCGTAGTAATTTATGGAGGTTGTGGTGATTGCTTGACACTGCAAGGATTGCCTTTAAACATAAATCATAAATAAGATAACATAAATATATCAAGTATACAAAAAAATACATTAAAAAATATATATATATTTACTAGAAAAAATGTAAATCAGAATAGAACCATAGACAGATAGATAAAATATTATGACAATATTTTTAGACTTTTAAGGAATACACAAAATACTGAAAAAAATTATCTGCATAAAATAAAGGTAATGCTACAATTCTTCTGCAAATATATGTCTCAATAATTCACATACTAATTCTAGGAATGGTTTGGACTAAGCCTCCAGGCTGGTAAAATGGTAACCCTCAATTGAGGATTGGATGTTCATGCCCTGCCCTGGGATGAAAAGTTTCAACTGTTGCATGGTGGTTACTGCAATGGTTGGGCGCCACAGAAGGTAAGACCTAAGCTCAGTCGAACTCTCACCTCTGTTCATTTACGTATAGCACCTTTGAGCATTTGCACAAATACTGCCATAGATGAAAAGTGTTTTGATTTGTATTGGTCTATCAAATTATATAGGTTTTATTACCCAATCCTCTACTGCCTCGTATTACATGTTGTCCCAAACTTTCACCATCTATATTTTAGCAAGCAAGAGTTTATAGACATTCTTAGTAAGCAAAAACATCCAAGCACCGTTTTGACAGACATGTAATGGAATGGATATTGTTTTTTACAAGAATATAATCATAAAGAGCACGAACTAGTCTATGAGGTTTTATCTTAGGTAATTACTGTAATGGAAAATAAAGTTAAACAGATCTATAACTAATACTCACAGATAATTACACTAATTTTATTGCATAATCCTTATGACACATGTGCCATCAGTAATACTGACCAAAACAACAAAATATCCCTGTTACTTAAATTGTGAACAGACCCATCAAAAGAATCGAATGATAAAACTTTTTAATCATAATATTTCTTTTTAAAGAAGTCACAAAACTGAAGGGTCTGCTGATGGTTACAAACGCCGGCCCAAGTCACCGCAATTATCGAAAATACTTAAGTAAGAACTATCTACCTCATTTATCTAAATACAAATTAAGGCCCTCTTGAGTAATCTATTAACAAAATACACTCAAATGATATAATGATTACATAAGAGACTCATAAATGAAATTCAGCAAGAGCTTACCCCTAAGGTCTCAGCTGACCGTGTTGTGAATGTGTTTACATATTCAAAAAGTTTAGATTTTCTATTCCGTACATTAATGATTACATGTAATCAAATTCGTAGGCATGGTGTGCTTACATATGTGAAGTTACGAGAAATTTTATATTTCTGAACTCGGTGATTTTTTTCTGGTCGTAGCAGAAGGAATTTGTCGTCTGCACCCTTATGATAATGGAACATAAAGGTGAAAATTATAAACAGTAAAGCCATTAGGAAAATATGAATGAAAATTTAACATGTCTTAGTTTCTTACAGTTTATAAATCATACCTAATTAGTGAAGTATGTAATAAATGCGTCGTTTGCATTACTTATCTGTTTTCATTGTTAGTTATTTTCTAACTTTGTTTTTTTTCGCATTCCCACGTGTGTGTGTGTGTGTGTGTGTGTGTGTGTGTGTGTGTGTGTGTGTGTGTGTGTGTGTGTGTGTGTGTGTGTGTGTGTGTGTGTGTGTGTGTGTGTGTGTGTGTGTGTGTGTGTGTGTGTGTGTGTGTGTGTGTGTGTGTGTGTGTGTGTGTGTGTGTGTGTGTGTGTGTGTGTGTGTGTGTGTGCCTGTGTGTGTGTGCTTGTGTGTGTGTGTGTGTGTGTGTGTTTGTGTGTGCGTGTGTGTGTGTGTGTGTGTGTGCGAGTTTTTACGCATGGACACCGTGCCTAATTATTTGTCCGCCTTGCTCAACCTATGCATATACACACATAGGCCTAAAAGCAATTGCTTATACATTCTTACACATGTAAACGCATTCATGCCCATACCAAGTTCCACGCCAGTCCTATATACCGAAAAGTTCCAAATATAGCTTCTTTCCCTGTATGTATCTATTTATACGACAGCTTGACGCAGCATAATCGAGTTCCATTACTTTGAAAGCTATTTATATCCAAACACGCTCACTACAAACATTTGCAAATCAATGTTAGTTACTGCAGTGTCATGGATTGGAATATGACCGACTGTTTTGTATGCTCGTTTTTATTTTTATTTTATTATTATTATTATTTTTTTTTTAACTTTTTACTTTCAGGACACGCTGTCTACTTTATGCGGTAAAATGTTCTTAATTATCTTTCGTCAACTCAAAGGATGTTACTTAGTAATGACAGACACAAGGAATCTGATAATAAAAATGAATATAATTGATAAGGCAATTACCGTATGGTCTATAAATAAAAGATGTCATTGATAATAACACAATTCAGAGAACTCTATTTAATAGCAGATGATAGACACAAGGAACGTTAATGATAAAGATGGTAAAGATTATAATGTTAACAGGGGAAATAGCAGTGAGACAAGAGTGGGACTTTGAGATAGTGAGAGACAACTAAAATAAGGGATGGTGATAGTGAGTTCAATAGATAATGAGAAATAGCGAGAATATTGGATAGTGATAGTGAAAGCAAGAAATAATGAGAATATGAAAGAGAGTGAGAAGGCATGTGAGGGAACGATGTCGATAGCGCGAACGGGAGACTAGGAGAGCGAAATCAAGAGATAGTAAGATGCGATAACAAGAATAAAAGACAGAGAGGGAAAAGATTTCGAGAGCGAGAGAGAGCGAAAGTAAGAGACAGCAAAACCAAGGGATCGCCGGAACTAGAGCGAGAGATAGCAAGGAATAGAGCGAGCGATATGAAATGATTTGACAGCGTGTAATGTCTAAAAAGAGCGAGGAATGGTAGGAGATAGCGAGGGCAAATGTAGTGATATATTTTGTATTTTTTTTAACGGTCTTGCTTTTTCAGATGTATTTTTGTACGTTTCTGTCTCGTTTCCCCTAACTTGCTAGTCAAGTTTAGTAAAAGAGGGCGCGTTATCGTTATTATCCTGTAGTTATATTTTAGATCACGTGTACAGTGCTGTGAAGAAATCAATTTTCACATGATTTTCCTGCTCTTTATAGTCGATTTTTTCCCATAGAAATCACCTGATTACCGTTTTTTGCCATCCAAGTAAACGAACAAAATTGTCGTTTTCTTTAATTTTTCATCACATATTGTTTACTTGTTTTCCAGTAAATTATGCAGTACTTCATTATTCTATTGTCTATGGGTGTATTAATTTGATAGTTCAGGCCTGATTAGGGAAAGGTGGTAGATCAATTAATCAATAAAGGCAATGACCAACTTCCATCGATTTTATTATGCGTATAATTTCCGTTCTTACAAGGTAAATTTGGAAATATTACGCCAATATCTACCCAAGGCTATGACGTCACCACGTGGCTATTAGTAGTCTGTCATACAGATTCTTTTTTCTTAAAATCACGGTATTTATATCATACGGAAGACTATTTCCCGTTTTCTGATGCATGGGGCCTGTAAATGCAGACAAATAAACAATTATCCTTATCGGAATTTAAAGATATTGGAATTCGTTGGTGCGAGTAAACGCGACAACGCCACGTCTGCGACTAATCATAACCTTGCCATTAACATTTACAGCCCAAAGCCATAAAATAGATTAAGTCGAGTGTAACATCAAGGAAAGAGAAACGTGTAGCGATGTTTATCAATGTATTTCCTTGTAGCCAATCAGCTGGCCCAGCGTGGTGGTAGCCATTCTTATAGCTTATTGATGTGATAAAAAATAAAGTATCATCTTTCCCGAAAAGAATATCATGGAACTAAAAAATAAGTTCACAGGTTATTTAAAGATTGAGAGGTTTTTATTTCGCACACAGCATCGTCTAAGCGAAAATACTTGTAGTAACAAAAACTAAAAGGACGACCCCAGTAGCAGACGACAGCTCCGAAGCAAATTGTTGACAGCGTTACAAACCTGTGGAATCAAGCCGCCAGCCGTCACCCAGGGAGAGCTATGGAAAATAAAAGATATATTCATTCTTTGCTCTTATTATTGACTTTTATTGCCAAGGCGAGTGGTCTTGGAGAGGTCATATATGCTGTGAATGCAGGTGAGTGCCCGCATTAGATGTAGTAAGCGTTTAGATATTGCTTTTGTTGTACCGGTAATGCCAGTTTGCCCTGATGGGGAGTTGCGATAAAGAATAAATAACAGTAATTTAAACTATCCAATGGCATGTCGTTCGGGGTTTCGAGTTCATGTTTTCCTTTGACCAATGGTTTTTACTCCAGTGTATGAATGTTAATCATTATGATGATTGAGGATTATTAAAAGAGGAAAATTACAGGTGCAAATTTCTGATTATACAGCAATTATCTGTGAATATTAATTGGGTCCAAACCTGCGTTTATCTTCATAGTATGTACGAATGTGTGTACTCAGGTAGTTATACAAATTCAAGAAGGCTTATAATTCCACGAAATAAATAGTGGTATGTATGTAAATAAAGAATTTATTTGCATGGTCACAGGAGATATTATATACATCAGAAACTCCTGTTGCATTCTTTAGACTCCAACTGTCTTCATATAGTTGTGTAGTAGATTCATGGAAAGTTTTTCAGAGTGATTTCTATAATATTTTATCTGGGATTATAATGGCGAGGCATTCACCAAATCCACTTAGAACATGCTTTGATAAGCGGTAGCAAGCCATCAGAAGTCTGACCCATTAATCACATATGCATATTGCACTGCCATAGACGAACCTCTGCCATATATAATTTAGGAAGACATGGCTTGGATGGGTTCCTTATTTGATGACATGTCACTAGGGGAGTCTGTAATCTCTGCCCTTCCAAAGTGTGTGTATGGAGCTTTGGTGGCCTTTGCCAGGGGGCTGAAGGCATGGAAGTTTGTGTTGTCCCTGTTTTTGGCAGCCGTATGACCTCTGTGTGCAGGTGATAAATACCCTTATTTATTTTTTTTTTTGTGAAAAAATAATGCAATATTTATCATGGAAAACCTAGTGTATGATTAGCCAAATGCTTAACTGACATTTTAGTTTATTTCAAAAGGAAATTAATATAATGTTTATACTGATTACTCATATGATGTCTTTAGTTGATATTGTATTAATTTCAAACTGAAATTGACATTGTATCCATGCTGATTATGCAGTACGATGTAAATGTTATTAAAACATGTTTGTGTCAAATAGTATGATACGATACATATATTCCACCTGCATATGTATACTAATGATTATATGTAAATGCAGATGCCCTAGGCTTATTACATCAATCAAGCTTGACTCAATAACATATGCAAAGACATGTGGTTACCATTAGATTGAGTAATGCTAAAGGTATGTGCCTGGAATGGTTGCAGCTTTTGGTGGGTGGAGGGCAAGGGGTGAATTGGACATTGGTACAACAGAACACTTAGTTAATCATCAGTCAGTTATGAAAAAGTCTTGGATACTTTATTTTTTCCTTTTGAATTTTCACAAAAATTGTCTTGAACTCCTGATTTCATTGGTGACTGGAATAAGAGTATCAACGATAATTTTTTACCGAGATTGATTATAGTATAGGTCCATATAAGCCCAGTTTGGAAGTTTCTTGTCCTAATCGTTAACACATTTTCACCAATTTTGCCACAATACTTTGCTAGAGTGCAATATGACCTTTGATATCAAGCATGTTTATTTGTTTCAACCATTGACCATTTACTATTAGGCTTCAGTTAGTGTTACTTTTATGGTGTTATTAATTAAAAATGAAGCATTTGATTTTTCACTAATTTGGCAGGGACAGTTTCCATGCCTGGTTGCCAATGTTTACCTTATTAGAAAAGGCAATTAAATAAATTAATAAAACTGGTCTTGTAACTGGGGCATGCATTGACGAAAACATTGTAACGGTAACATTCATAAGCACTATATGATTATGGCATCACGAAACCTTGGTTATGGTTTGATATTCATGCAATGTCTGATTGATTATAGTTTGGTTGTGATGATTAAGATAGGATGAATTTGATTCAAAACACCTTTATTTATAGAAGAATAAGCTTATTTATATTAATAGTCAGCACACTTGTAAATCATGGCATTATGCCTATCTGAGATGTCTAGAGTGGTCATAATTACTGTTTTCATTCACTAACATTTTGTCAATAAATGTCATCAAATAAATTGTTAAATGTTTATAACATGGGATCACAGTAAGGCTTCCATCTTATCACTGAGATGTATAACTACTAAAAGAGTGCATTAATAATTTCAAAAGTTTTCATGTTTCATAGAAATATGTGTGTTATTTGAGTAAATTGACGTGGTCAGAATCTGTTCAGTTTCAACATGTGCATAGACCCAAACAAGTGCTATACAGACACAGGAAGTCAGATGTGTAGGAGCATATTGCTATTCTTGGTAAAGTATAAAAAAGCATATATATTATACATAGTACAGTACACTACATGTACTAATGCAAGGTATATGCCATATGTTATATAGTTTACAAATATTGCATGTGGATATTTCCAAGTCTTCTGCAGTGCCATGCAGAATGAGACTTTTTCTTTGTAGTTATAGTCTTTGTTTTTACCAATTTACGTAAAATGCACATACTCATACACACCTAGAGATGCATCCATATGTTCACTCGCACATGTATCCAAACACACACACACATACCTAAAATCTCATAGATATACACACACCCACAGAGAGACAAAAAAAAACACCCTCTCCCATATACAAACACATACACACAAACCCATATACGTTTAGGCATACACACTCACTCCCTCATATGCACGGAGACCCACACCCACATATGTACCCAAATCCAGATATGTACCCTCCCCCTAAAAACAACGAACAAACAAACACACATGCATACCCTAACCCATCTACAAACACTCAGATACTCGTTACCCCACTCCTAAACCCACCTGAAGATACATAGACTACACACCCATCTACCCTCATTCATACACACCAAAATACATACACATACACACCTGTGCACCATCCCCACGCTTACACCTGCACACATCCACACACACCTTTACTCGTATACAATGCTGCACTACAACCCTCACCCTTCCCTTTCAGCACACACATGTACATTCATGCATGCACTGTCTCACACCCCTCCACACATACATGTATGCATGCATGTGCTCATCCCTCCCACACCATACACACACATATGCACAGAAACACATCATGCACCCAGGAACTCTTGCACAAGGACACACCCAGAAACACACATATGCACCCACAAACACATGCATGCACCCAGAAATATGCATGCACCCAGAAATATGCATGCACCCAGAAACACTTGCATACACCCACAAATACACGCATGCGCATAAACCCAGAAATACACGCACAAATGCACCCAGGTACACAAGCATACTCATGCACCCAGAAACACACACATGCACCCAGAGACACATACATGCCCAGAAACACACATGAAATACATGTACACATATACCCAGAAACACATTTGTGCACCCAGAAATACACGCACACATGCTACCAGGTATACAAGCACACAAATACACCCGGAAACACACGCATGCACCCAGAAATACATGCAAGCACCCAGAAATACACACACATGCACCCAGAAATACACACACATGCACCCAGAAATACACACATGCACCCAGAAATACACACACATGCACCCAGAAATACACACACATGCACCCAGAAATACACACACATGCACCTAGGTACACACACATGCACCTAGGTACACACACATGCACCTAGGTACACACCCATGCACCTAGGTACACACCCATGCACCTAGGTACACACCCATGCACCTAGGTACACACACATGTACCTAGGTATACACACATGTACCTAGGTACACACACATGTACCTAGGTACACACCCATGCACCTAGGTACACACCCATGCACCTAGGTACACACCCATGCACCTAGGTACACACCCATGCACCTAGGTACACACCCATGCACCTAGGTACACACCCATGCACCTAGGTACACACCCATGCACCTAGGTACACACCCATGCATCTAGGTACACTCCCATGCACCTAGGTACACACAGATGCACCTAGGTACACACAGATGCACCTAGGTACACACAGATGCACCTAGGTACACACAGATGCACCTAGGTACACACAGATGCACCTAGGTACACACAGATGCACCTAGGTACACACAGATGCACCTAGGTACACACACATGCACCTAGGTACACACACATGCACCTAGGTACACACACATGCACCTAGGTACACACACATGCACCTAGGTACACACACATGCACCTAGGTACACACACATGCACCTAGGTACACACACATGCACCTAGGTACACACACATGCCCCTAGGTACACACACATGCCCCTAGGTACACACCCATGCCCCTAGGTACACACCCATGCCCCTAGGTACACACCCATGCCCCTAGGTACACACACATGCACCTAGGTACACACACATGCACCTAGGTACACACACATGCACCTAGGTACACACACATGCACCTAGGTACACACACA
>NC_091583.1:20734312-20749312 GCF_042767895.1 Penaeus vannamei | reverse complement strand
TATTGGCAAATATAACCCAGCTGTACAAACTTCAGTTTCTTTGTTATAGAGATATAAAGGAAAAAAAATCATAGGATTCTGTTGAATTTAGGTTTAAGTTCCCAATGAAAAAATAAAACGACAAGGGTAATAAAATAAAGTAATTGACTAAATCTAAATAGAAAATGTGTATTGTATCAGGGTTTGCCACCACATGTGGTTATGATAAACAAATGTGAAATGCCTCTTATAGTGGGTATGAAAATGATGTGTAGGAGATAAAATGTACCATTAGATTGATTTTCCAAGTGTTTCTAGGATGCAAGTGCACCTGTAAGGAACAAATTATGTATAGTATTTTACAGTTCTGTTAACCCAATAATGCAGGGTAAAATAATCTAACAAATGGACAGGATCGTGAGGTTTTTGGCATGCATCGATTGTTTCCCGTCTTTGCACCGGCTGATTTGGTAGATAAGGCACCTGAAAGCTTGCATTTTGATATAATTTTAAGAAATCAAAGTTATGAAGGTTTACCTTTATTTTAGGTGCTATTGCCTAAAAGTGTTACTATACAAAAGTTGCCACTATTATCTGAGAAAAACAAGCTCTGTCTGATGAGCTGACGCGTGGGAATGGTTGTGATATGATGCCACTCGCTACTTTGTCCAGAACAGCCATGGGGTTAATAAGCTCCTTGTTCTATTTACAGGTGTTTGATGTGTCAATGAATGGAGACCTGACAGTTATTCCAGCACTTGACATCTTCGGTCGCGTGGGACGTGGTGTAGCACATGATGAGTATGTTCCCTTCACCATTGCCGGCAACACGCTCATAGTCGGAGGGCAGGAAACCACCCTCCGAGGTAGTAAACTCAGGGTTGATTTTGTCAAGGTATGTTCACAGAGAATTGTTTGCTGACATTTTGGGCCATATTTCCCTACTTATTTTGAACAGTGTCAGATTTAGAACTATTGTTCCATGTATTATATTTGCTATGCTTGGTCTTCAAAAATTGCAGTTTACAACTTCTTATTTATTTCAGGGCTATAGGGATAACCCGAAAGTAAATGCAATCTTTGTCATAAAAGGAAGACTTGATGGTGAGTTTGGAAGGGTTTAATTACATTAACCAAAATGTTTTTTTTTTTACCTCGGTTTCATATGAATGCATTAGTTCAAGAGATACTACAGTTTTGTATTTAGAGGAATCATTTATTGAGCAAGAGTAAGCATTCAGTATTGGTTTTGGTAAGAACTTATTAATTGTGATTCTAGTGATATTCAAGAATACTTAAAGTGAATTGTTTAAGCTATTATCCATGTGTGCATATGCTTGACAATATGAGTGTGTGCGTTTATGTGTGTGTGTGTTTGTATTTGTGTGTATGTATTTGTATATGCTACATATGCACTTATATGTGACACATACACAAGTTATCAATATTTAAATGTATCTTAAACCATTGCAGATGTTCCCAAGCTACAGCCATTACCCAGAGAAGAGGACCTAGACAGTGACATCGAGGAGCCACGGCCGAACACCAATAGCTTGAACCAAAATGCCAATAACCAAAATAACAAACAGCAGTCTACGGCCAAACGTCGCCCAAGTGGGCCCCGGACCCCTGACCCGTATGCCTCAGATGACACTAGCTCAATGCTGCCTGTGTTTGTGGCTATTGGGGCAGCTGTGCCCATTCTCTTTTGTCTGTGCAAACTGTGATGACTGTGTTTCTTGTGGATTTGCCAGGGGTCAGATCTAATGTTGTATTAAGTCTAGTTTCTTCTTTTGTATACTTATGATAATTTTATTTATACCATTGTTTGCAAACAATACTTGCCAGTGAAGAAGATATTTGATTAGTGTAAGTTACTAAAAAAAATAATAATTCTGAGGTTTTCAGAAAGTGTAAATGGCCAAATGATGACAGTATTAGAATGATAGTGAGTATTTATAAATGTTCATCTAATCCTTACGTACTAAGGATTAACTTTGGTGCTCGAAATTTATTTTAAACTAACACTTCATAAAACCAGAGTATGAATTGAGATTTGAGTCCTCTTGGTGGATCAAGATGGAGCTTGGATATTGGGAACTGCAGTGAGAGGGTAGGTGTACTGTGCCATTATTTTTACTAGTCTTGGTGGTGCTTACAGTCTTGTATAGCAACAAAGTGTAATGATGTGTGGGCCATTGATGTATTGTCTTCTTTTTTCATTATATAAACACCAAAGATTCCCAGTTAAGTGCACTGGAGGCTTTAAAGTGTTTCCTGGAGTCCTTGATGCAAGCATTTGTGAACAGTTGAAATTTCAGCTCCTTTTAAAATGCAATGAGGAATACTGTTTATATGGTAAGGAATTTCCTGATTGTATTTTATATTTGGTTAAGTAAGCACTGGTAATTATTGAAAGTGTACTAGTAGTTTCTTTCTTATTTTTTGTTTTTCTTTTTTCTTTAAATGTGACAGAGGGTTTTGACAGGTGATTTATAATGGCCCAAATGTTAGTAAGATAATTGCCTGTATTTTTGTAAATGTGATTGATCCTTTCTGTCCAGGATTCCACGTAAGAACAAGATGACATGTACGAGAATTCTTGTCATATTGCGTCCATTACTTAAGATAAGGGGATTAATTACTTTTTAACGTGTTGATATGTAGTTATGTATGCGCAGGATCATATTTCTTATATTGAAAAGGGAAATGAACCTTTTGTAGTTGATATGACAGCACAATTTAATTGGTTGTTGCTCATCCACAGTTGAGGATTTTATTTTGTCAGTAGCGCCTGCACAATTTTCAAATGGGGAGCCCTTATTACAGGAAATACGTAATCCCCACCATGCACAATTAGATTATGCATTGCGGTCTTATTAGTGTTATTTAATAATTTTTGTAACAGTTCATTTATTTATGTATATATTTTTAAACTCCCTTCCCTGTAGGCGCTACTGTTTACAGTTCGTACTGTAAGTTATGCTACTTAAAGGATAGGGAACGGACTTGAATTGGTAGTTTTTTTCACCAAGATGTTTATAAAGTACACAGTTTATTTTCTTTTGTTTCTGTGGTACATGGCATTCTTCCGATCAGTATCCACAGTTAGAATAGCTGCATAGTATATAAAAAGATGCATATTTAAACTTTAAATGTTTAAAAAGGAGTGAATCGGCTCATATTAGTATTTTCTATCATTACTTGAAGAGTTTATAGGTGATATTACATTCGGTTTATTTCTTTGAGTCAGCTCACACATGCATATTAATCATGACAGAAGCCTATGAATGGTAAAAGTTGTATTGATTTAATATGAAGTATTAAGTATTGATATTGTTAAGCCATTATGAAAACTAGCATGATGTGAGAGTCAATGATTTTGGGTTATTATACAGTACTTACAATTTCTTTTATTTCTTTCAATGTATATTAGCAATGTCAATATATTGTTAATGATTTATAAGTTACCAATGTTGATATTCACCATTTTATTGTTGGAGAAATTTTTGGTGCCATTTCTTTCATAGCCTCTCATCTTTATGAGGATCAGTCAGGGTAATGTTGGGTATTGATAATTTTTATTTTTATTTGTTATCATTTATTTTTGAGAAGTGGGGTACAAGGTTTTAACATACTTTTTTTGATGGTCAAAAGTACAAAAATTATGAGGGATTATATCCAAATTGGTTCCTCAAGAATAGGCTGTTGGAACAAATTTAATTGCTTTCGTAATGATTTTCTTGGCTGTAAATTAGTACACAGATGGACCTGTTAGTTTGGGAGAATCCAGTCTTATTCTGTTGCAAAGTTTTCACTTCTGATTTTTAGGGATGATAAGAACTGGAAAGCTGGCAGCAGTGTTTGTTGAGTGTGTATTCTTTGGTTTTGCCGTTTAGGTTTGCATGGCGGTTGTTTGTAAGCTGCTTATTTTGTTGGATTGGCTTATGAGTATATGTAAATGAGTTGGGCATTAAAAGATTTTTTTATGGAATATCTGGTTGACTAGGCTATAACAAAAGCTGGAAAAAATTCTGGAATCTTGAGATGAAACTTTGGCACAAATGCTATAATGAATACTTTTTTCTTCATAAATGAATTCCAACTGGAGGAAATCATGTTTGAACAAATTATTTATAATACCATTTTTTAAATGTAGTTTTGTTTTTCCTGGGTCATTTTTATAGATACTTTATTTTAATTTTGCTATCTACAAATTTATATTCAAGAGATTTGTATTTGTAGTCAGATTGTTATTTCTTGGTGAAGTTTGAAGTCTGTGTGGAATTCATAAAATGGGCTGTAATATTTTTATAAGGGCATATTCTGAGTGTATTTCTTTTATAAAGTAATAATAAAATCTATTATTCAGCACTCCCTTTGGGATAGGCTAGTTTACATCTTAGGTCTCTGAGTCACCCTTGTAGTTGAGCTTGTTAACAGTGAACATGGTATTAGTTCAGAATCCTCCTTCAGCTCTTATACCATTTTATGTATTGTGTTGTCTCATACTGTTCTTTTCCAGTGCAGTTCCTTTGATTATGGTTAGTTATGACATCTTATGCACAATATTCAGATGAAACAGAGGCTACAAGTGGTTATGCATTGCACAAGGGACACCACACTGGGTTATTTGCTGGATGAACAGTTGGAGGAAGTATCTGTGTGTTGTATCTGCTTGATGGATTAACTGGCAGGATTACAATACATATTAAGGGAAGGGAAAGGAAGGGAAGGGAGGGGAGGGGAGGGACATTCAAGGTCGTGTTTGGTAAAGTTTTGCCACATTCTTTAGGGGGGTTGTTCTAAGAATTACAGATTGAAAAGGCATTATTTCTTTGATTTATTTATTTGACTTCCGAGAGGATTGAATGAAGAATTGATTCTCAAACTTGTCACATGGTAATATTAATGTTAAGACATGCTTAAATTAAGTCTCATTCTAATGATTACTTTTGCATTCCAATCAGGCATTCCTTTTATTTTATGAGATAAGTTGTATAAAGTGATATTTAACAAATAAAAAACTATAGTCCTCTTCTCTTTTACAAGAGGCAAGCAAATTATCTATCTGTATCCATTAAATACTATCTTTATAACAAATATTTGAATATTTAATCCACACTTGATGATCTCACCCACAAGCTTGCTTAAATGTGGCATCACTTTATGGAAATGGAGTTGAATCATAGCACATTCTACTCTCGTCAACTCGTGGCTGTTGGTAGGGCTCATCCATGCGTGTTTTTGAAGTTTTATTGACAAAAGTCCTGTTTTTGTCAGATGTGTACTCTAGATGGCTCTCTCATACTGACTCATTCAGCAAAGGCTGTTAGTTGTATTTTGTTCATGGTGTGTATATTGATTTCTCTCTGCTGTGACTGCACAAACATGGAAAAATGGTAATTAGCTTATTTTTTTCTTTTCATTTTTCATATGGAGTAAGGAAAAGGCTAGTCAGTGTTCAGGGCAGAACAGCAGTGAAGCCATACTGTGACATTTCATAATCTCATGCTACATGTAGTTAGTCATCAAGTCAGTCATCTTCAAGTCATCTTCAGATGTATTATTGATGGGTAAGGGTGACTATGCAGATTCTTTATCATATAGTTTTTATTTTGATACATTGGTATGGATTTTGTTGCAACTCCTTGTACAAGTGAGAACATTTGAAAGCTCATTACACTCATTCAAATTGTTTTAGTGATGGCTTTGCTTCTGTTAAGTGCCCAGTGGCCATTTGTGTTCAAATTTAAGGGACCTGTTGTAATTCATGAAAGAAAATAAAAACAGGTAATGGCAGTTGTTTACTTTTATTCCCTTATAGATATACACACAGTTCTGCTAAGGCTTGGAATGTCAGGATTGTTCTATCAGTATTTCCATCTTGCTTTAAATCCGTTGAAATACATGAATAATAATGAAAATATAGACAAATATCAGAAGGTACTTTTACTATACATTTGCATCCCCTATAGTTCTGTAGTGTACCTCACCTTTGCATCCCCTATAGTTCTGTAGTGTACCTCACCTTTGCAATATTAGCTTTCTACAATATGGGCCTTGCAATGTATTATATTCAGACAGGGTCAGGCGTGTAATACAGCTCAATCCTCTTGTCATGGCTCTGAAGTCCTTTTACTATGAAATTCATTTTGCATCTTTTTTATTCAATAATTATGTAGCTCCACAGTTAAAAATTGTTATAATGAATGAAAAAAATCTATTCATATCTATGATTTTAACTTCATTATCCTTTTTCTTTTATATTTTTTGGTTTTAGTGTCCATACAAACCAAGGATAAAATCGAAACCAAAAAGTCCAAGAAAACCCAAGAGCCTAAGTCTATACATTCTTTAAGTACAAGTTCATGTATTACATCCAATATATGTAGCCTCTTGTAACCAATGACCCTCAAAATACCTTGCTTGTTAATGTCGTGGGAAGGCTTAGGAGATGGAGACCGAATCCCAATATAGGGGGATCACCCCTACCTTGGGCCTCAGCCCTTGCCCTCATCTAATTTTGCTTGGTCTATTCTTCTCTCCTTTGGGCCTCAGCCCTTGCCCTCATCTAATTTTGCTTGGTCTATTCTTCTCTCCTTTGGGCCTCAGCCCTTGCCCTCAACTAATTTTGTTTGGTGTATTCTTCTCTCCTTTGCTCTTCCTTATCCTCTTCATCTCAAGTGTGACATGGAAAGTAGGATAGTTAAGTGATCCCTATACTGAAAATGGTCTAGAACTGACCAGTGGAAATTATAGACAAAGGGAAGGAGAGCAAACAGAAAGATCAAGGCCTGAAAAGTATTAGATGCACAAGTCAGAGTGAGTGCCTTGAATTTAGGAGGATAAGGTTAGTATTTGAAAGAACGTGCTCTGAGGAGCGACCACAGGAAGTAATAGTCGAGTCACTCTAAAGAGTGTGGCACACTTTGAAATCACCGACTAAGAGGAATATGGTGGTCGAAGATGAGTAAGTAAAGTGTTAAAAGCATTAAAGTTAATGGAAAGATATGAGGAAACAGATTATAATAATTGTAAGGAAAATGCATATAATTGTGGAAGGTTTGAAAGGGTTATAGTGTATGGTGTTTGTTGTTGGACTAGTATAATGGAGAAAGGAGATGCGGGGATGATATAACATATTTTGGAATTGGTACTGGAAGCTGTGTTATGAAGGTTTCTTGAAGACGTGTCATAACAACATATTAGGTAAAGGTTAAGGCCCGTACTTTTAAAACCTTCGCCAGTGCTGGCGTTCGCCTGGCGAACCACCGAGTGAGGGAGGCCTTACTTTTAAACCCAACGTTCGCCAGGGCGGGCGAAGGGATCGCCAGGCGCTAACATCTTGCATTCCTGCTAAATCTAGCGCAAATTTGTTTACATCTGCAGTGCACATAACATAACCTAAACTTAATTATTAACCTCGAGAGAAGACGAAAATGTTGTTTCCGCAATAGTCTCACTTTATACTCTAACAAAGGAGTTAAAATCTAACTTTATGCTATAACAAAGAAGTTGAAAATACCTTTATACTATAACAAAATTAACTTTATACTCTATTCTATACTACACTTTATACTATAACAAGGTTAACTTTATGGCCCGTACTTTTAAAATCTTTTGCTTTATCTCGCGTTTTGTTTCATTCGCCGAAGCGCTAGATTTAGCAGGAATCCAAGATGTTAGCGCCTGGCGATCCCTTTCGTTCGCCAGGCCTGGCGAACACCTGCCTTGGGTTTAAAAGTAATGCCTCCCTCACTCAGATGTTCGCCAGGCGAACGCCAGCATTGGCGAAAGGTTTTAAAAGTACTTTATACTATACTATATCAACCTTATACTTTTATACAAAAAATAACTTTATACTTTAACAAAAGAGTTTAAAAATTACTATTTTACTATTCCTAACTGATATAAGATATTGAACTGTAGGCCTACAAGGGTATCATTAGAGACGCCTCCTTATAGGGCGGTGGAGCACTACAGCTATGTTTCTATAGCCAAAAGTATACATGCCGCCATAAAAAACACTTCTGGTAATATTTGTGAAAAGAACATTATCCTTACAACCAAAATAACAACCTAAATCTAAATAAGTCATCTCGGGGGTGGGGGGTAGGAATACAGCTGGTCTTGAGCTCTCGACTGGAACATTGAAGGTCTTGAAAAAAATACGTATATACGTTATTTCATAATAAATTATGATTTTAAGATATTTTATAATTTCAATGTGATTCCTACATCATATTATACACAAATATGTTACTAATTTATAACTTGAAAGCAAGAAAATGGTATTCAAACAGCTCTCGCGCCTTTGCTTCGCCAGGCTGTTCCAATTTGATCTTTCGCCAGGCATGATTTTAATAGTACGAAATTCCGGATCGACCGGCGAAACCTTTCGCCAGCCCTGGCGAAAGGTTTTAAAAGTACGGGCCTAAGTTTATGAGGACGAAAGCCTCAGATGTTCCATAGCATTTCTGATATTGACGGGAGGAGGTCGATATGGTCTGATATGACAAGATTTTCCACCGATGCAGACATGGGGAAGGTTATATTTATGGAAGGTAATCTTGGTAACATTTACGTGGGACTTACGGTAGCCTCTAGGAAGAATAGTGTAGCACTGTACTGCTACTGCATCATAGTCAGTGTGGCAGACAAGTAGTTCTTCACAGTCTTGACCAATCCTTGTTGTAGACAGGACAATCAGCTAGGGAAATGGGAACAGTTCCTGTACAAGTTCTACAGCAGTGGGGTTGAACAAGAATAGGTTTACCAGTGAGGTCAACCAGGGTAGACAGTGTACTGGCTTGAGACTCAGATGTAACTGTGATAAGGTGTGAACGATCAGTACGGCTGTGAAAGGATAATTTGCCTACTTGTTTTTGGAGGCACTGTTGGAAAAGTATAGTATTGTAAAAAATACAGGGCTGTAGGGGGAATTACAAAAAAAATGGTCCCAATTGGCTGGACTAAAGTATTCAATAGGGTTGTAGAGGCGGGAATTGTAGAAGGACGAGGATGGAAGGAAGAGGGAGTGGTGTGATGTGGAGTGTAGTGCTGTAACAGGGAGGGCAAAAAGGTTAAAGAGTTGTGATAAGGGAGGAAAAGGAGACGATTGTGCTGATGTGGTCAAGGATATTGAGGTTGAGGGAGGGGTGTCTTTTGGAGATTGAGTTACCTGGGTAGATGCTTCAGGATGGGTTAAGTAGACACAACGTCAAGGAGGAAGGGGGGGGGGTAACATCAGTGGTCAGAGCCGTGATTAAGGGGGAGTTTGGGCTTAGAGGAGGCTATTTGATAAAGGGACAAGCATCAATGCCCATTATAAGGGTACAAATTCTTCATTACTGGCTATGGTAAGCCTGAAATACATCGGGAAGATAAAAAGTCCACCCCTCATGGTCCCCATGAAGGGTATGTCCATATTAACCTAGGGAATATCATGCCCATGGCTTCCTGAGGCCGTTCATGTGTTTCAATCTTTCAACACCGCACTAACACCTTAGGGATTGGACAAAGGGAGAAGTTGGGGAAGATAAGGAAAGGAAAAGACCACTACATTGGGCCTTAACTTCGGCTCCGAAGGTCCCCCTTGACAACAAAGGGCAAGGGATTTAAGGGGATAGAGTGCATGAAAGAACTCAGGAGTTTGGTACCTGGACTGACTGGCTTTTGGGTCCATATTCATTACCTAGATGCTCGTCTGCCGTTCTTGAAGTAATACGGGTGGAACTAACAAACATGCTATATTGCCTTCAAATATAACATGAGAGACGACACGAAAGTTGGGGACGGCAGCCCTGTGCAATGGGAAGTCAAGTGAATAACCATGCTTATTTTTAACGTGGGTTATATTATTAGGGTAATTTTCTAGATTACGTCCACCGCTCCGACATCGTCGCCCCTGCTATGGGGCTATATGTTTGTTGCTAACGGGGGGGGGGGGGTGTTCCGCGCAATAAAACCTACATATTTACATTGTATAGAGTGAGAGGAATCTAATGATACCAAAATCGTCGATGTCGGAGCGGCGGACGTAATATAGAAAATTGCCGACTACAATGGTCCAGCAAAACAAAGCTCAAAATAAAAAGATATCAAAGTATATCTTATATATACAATCAGAACCTTACGTCCCTTAGCTATAAACAAAACTCGTACTTAACTTTTAAACTTAGTGGAGACTCGGTGGGCCTAGCAAATAACAGCAGGAACTCCAAAGATCAGACGAAAGTTGCAGTTTCAGACACCTCTTTGGCCGATCATTCCAATGTAAACAAAGACATTCACCAAAGTCGGTTAAGGGGAAGAGTCACGAAATTCGTTATCCGATCCTGCTTACTTTAGTTTTTTTTTTAGCTAGGTCAATAATCTTTTTACACAAAGTGCATGGGTATGTGATGCTTGTATACAAGAAATTTGATTTAAAAAGCTGCGTAAATTTTTGCGCAAAAACAAAAACAAAAACGAGCAAGATGATAAATTCAAAAATTATGTGATGGTTTCCTTATAGTAAATAGTACTGCATTTTCTTTCTGACCAGAGTTAGTCAACAAATAGAAGTACCAAATGTAACATTTATGTAAATCTATCTGAAACGACAATGTTTAAGTTACCTTGCAAAAAAGCGCATTTTTTTCGTCCGAAAATCGCCATTATTTTTTTAAGTAAAAAATGTATTTGGTGGAAATAATACATGACTTTACTACAGCTAGTAGATACGAACTGGACGATCATTTTGGAACAAGAATGATTAAAATCGCATAATTACATACAAAGTTAACCTTACTATCATGCGTTAAAATATGATTTTGAGAAAATGGCAGTTTTTGTTATTCATCGTCATTACATCATAAAGGTCATACCAATGATTACCAAATGTGAATATCTACTTAGACAATACCTTGGCCTTTAGTATGAGTCCTGTGGTAGAGGGTCAGGCCTTGTTCAGGTAATTTTAGGTCGTCTTTATGTCAAGGTTAGGTTAGGTTAGGTGGGAGTGTTCTCTGAAAAGTATACTTTCAGAATTCAAGGCTCCTGGTTCCTCTGTCATTTACATATCATAGTACATAATAAATCGTATATTATGCATTTCTGATATATAAATGACATATTGTTAGGTTTTCAACAGGTTGAAAACAAACATTTTTACTCCTGAAAACTTTATCAACCGCACTGTTCTCCCATCCTTGCTGCTGCTGCCTGTCTGCTGAACGCAGCCTAAACTATCGTACAGCAGTATCATACCAAAGAAATACGCAAAAACAGAAAAAAAAAAAAAAAACGCTGAAAACACAAGAAAAACAAAGCATGAAGCAAAGAGGAGTGTGGCAGCACAAGGGCATTTAAATACCCCAGACCTTTAAACCGCGGAAAGGAGCGCGTTACATATCTGGCAACCGGCGCCCTGGGTGCGTCACATGGTCATGTATCCACACACAAAGTTTGAAAAAATCGTAATTTGTGAACCGTACTGACGGCTCTTCCCCTTAAACTCGATTGCCGAATGTCTGGTTCGTTATCGTTATTCATGATAAAAATGATCTCTAAATTCGTTTAAATGTTTTGGTTCATTGGACCTTACAATATTAAAATAGAAATTTATGAAATAAAAGTATATCAACACATATAGTTAGTTACATATACGATAATAACGAAAAGAAAATAGAAAAAGTGAAATGAAATATGAAATGCAATATCAAATAGAGCTATACAATGAAGAGAAAAAAGGCTAGATTAATCTTATTTAAGATGATATCCACTGAGACATTTCAAAATTAAAGAAAAAGACCATTAAAACAAAACATCTATGAAACGTGGACAACCCGACTTACTGCTCCTTGCGGGGGACAAGCTTGAAATCTAGGGGGCACCACCAATTTTTGGGGTAACTACTATAAGCATGACAAAAGTCTGTGAGCCCCAACGGGTGGTGGATGGTGTGATATCTGATCAATAGATGGCTCTGCGTACGCCATCTGTCGTCTGTTTACTATCGTGAAACATCACTTACTCAAAATGATAAGAATGGGATTGTTTTGTTGTTTTTTGCATTTTTATGCTCTATGTTCTATTCTAACTGATGACAATGATGACTTGATATCAAATAAGGAAGTGTTTTACGTAAAAGTGTTTTGTATATCCTTGATTTAATGACAAAAAAAAGAAGAAAGAAAAACAAAGAATTTATTAATGCTTGTAAAGTATGCTTGAATTTAAGCTCATGTTCGTATTCATTGTATGAACACCAACTATATTTTCTACAATAAAATTGTGTAGTATTTAAACCATGGAATAATTTTGTGATGGTATGTAAATATGCATACACATGTGGTAATTATTTAATACATGTTTTATTGTAATATTCTAAAAAGAAGAAAAACACAAAACCATATTTAATGTATGTAAAGAAATCTCTAAAAAAAAACTATTAAAGAATGGAATAGTTACATGATTCCATGTAATTTTACGTATGTATATATTGGCTATGAAGTAATTTTTTGATAAATATATTCCAAGTCTCTTATTTAAAAAATGCAAAACTTCAATTAAATCTAAGCCTTTGAAATACAAAAAATTAAAAATCTATAAAAAATTATAGTCCCCCCCATATGAATAATCTTCCTTAGTTACATATCTGAAAAATAGATGGCGCTGTAAAAAGCGTTGGGGACTCATTTTTTAAGTGATACGTACTTTCCTATCTTTCACATAGTTTTTGGTAACTACCTTAAATAGGTAATTAAATTAGCATATCAGTAAATTAAGCGTATATATTCCTAATCTTATGTTCTCTTAAGAAAAGACATTTATGTATGTATACATGTATTTATATATATATACCCAAAATTAAATAAGGCGAGAACTGAGGTCTCCTAATCCCCCGCCCCTATGATGACAACGAGCAAGGGGTGGGAGCGAATTAAATATAAACGTTATTCGCTCAGTTATATAAAAATATAAATGTTACAAGTTGGGAATTAATTTTATAGATAAACTGATTGTAAATACGTTTATTTTGTGTTTAAATTATGTTAACTAGTAATATACCTCAATCGACCTTCAAACATCATATATTGATGACATCTAAGTGTAAGCACATTTATAAAACAGAAACATTTTAAAATTAAACATACATAATGAAGTATCAAATATATTTAGATGTATGTTGATCATTCCAATATTATTCACACAATACATAACACTCATAATTATCTTATTTTTTTTTATAAAGACATACAAATACCAAAGACAACCTTGAAGTATTGCGTTTGTTATAACGTGCGTAAACACAGGCGTAGGGGGGGGGAGGAGGGATCGCCCCCCACTCCAGAATGAACGAGAGCAGGGCCTAAGTTCTGCCCCCCCCCCCCCCTCCTCGACTTTCGATGACATTCCCTGTAAATAAATAAACAGTGGAATCCTGAGAGGACAGCTACAATCGAGTCTGGTGTTTAAAGTGAAATAACCAATATGTCAAGTGTTATCTTTATCAAAATGTCTGAGGTTTCAATGCAGAAATTAATGAGTTTGAATTGAGTTTCTCTCTTTAAACTGCTAAATTTTAAATAATTTCTTTCACTTATTTATTTATTTTAGAGATCCTGATTGTCATCCACAAATAATCTTCCCTTGCCAGATACCAAGTCCCCAACTCTACGTCAAAAAATTAATTCAACATGATTTTGTCCACAACAAGAATATCTTCAATGAACTCTACCTGCGTCCATACCGTATATTAACTGGTTTGGTGAATATATAGTCAAATTCAGGGAGCTATGCGCCCTCCCCAACCCCAGCCCCGGACAACAAAGAATCCTCCATGTGCATAGAGCAGCATTGCGTGCAAAACAGACCCGCTTGTCGGCTGCATGCTCTATCCTTCCATATATTCTTTATCATCCATTGCGGGGATTGAGGAGTGGTAGCCCCCTCGGAAGGAAGTCGCAGTATATGACGGTTTATGTTACCGAGGGCGACGCACAGAGATAAATGGAAATGGACACTGCCATCTTAAAAGAGCATATGCAACAAATCATAAACAATGGAGGTACAACTGTTGTGGCCTCGTATCTGAAGATATCTGCTGCATATCAAGTGCGTCGCTCATAAGACAATATAGTGACACTGTGCATTTTATTCGTTATTTACCCCACAATATCCTTGGTACCTGTCATGCCCTCCCTTGCTATTGGTGCCAAGAATGTGGGGGTATGGGGGATGCCGCGGCAAATGTCCTACATGTATGGGTACCAGAGAGCGAGAGAAAACCATCCATACTTATATCGTCGTGGTCGGTCATGGAAATATTGTCTGAATATTTACTTTGTGATAATGTGTAATTGTTAATGGTAGTGTATATGGTTTTAAGCTATTCCAGATTTATCAAGGAGTCAGATGTCAATTGCCTCTGTAATTCGTCCTTTTCAGTTGCTATAGAATTGTTCTTTAACACAAGAGAAGACGCCACCACAGAATGAAAACTAATTATTTATCTTTCTTTTCGATAAATGCAAGGTAGAGAGCCTGTAGCAGTGCAGTCGAGAGCGTGCGCATAAACACTGCCGCTTGTGAATTGCTCTGATTGGCTGGACTTACACGCCTGATGATCTGATTGGCTCATACGTAATCAGGAGGTACATCTTTTAAAAATAAAACAAAAGGAAAACGAAATCTACAATAAAATACAATAAAATGTACTGTGTAACACAGCTGAGAAAACATATAAAAGGCAAAATGTAAATAAAAATAACGATATACACGACAGAAAGACATAGTACTTAGTAAAGAGAAAATTAAATGTTACACTGACAGAAAACGGAAGTAGGCAATTTTCAGCGGGTATTCGCTCATTTTTATTTGCATGCGATCAGATCCAGATGGACAATGGGGTCCATTACAAGAGCCATTTGCATAAGAATATTTTTTTCTGATCTTGAGACTATTTGGTACATATGTCGTATTTCACAATTTAACACATACAAACACACAAATATCATTGTCATTATTATTATT
>NC_091583.1:20726812-20729312 GCF_042767895.1 Penaeus vannamei | reverse complement strand
TCGCAACAGCGGCATTTGCTCGATCTCTCTCCCCGCCCTCCTCGTGATCTTCGGACACGCCCATTTAAGCCCTTTAACTCCTCCCCTTTTTATCCCTCTTCCCCACCTGCCTTCCCCTCCTCGCCCTTCCTACCTTCTGCCTCGCTCTCCTTGCTGTTTTCCTCCTCTTTCCCTTGCTTCTCCTTCTACTTATCTATTCCTCCTCCTTCCCTTGCCTCTTATTCTGCCTACCTATTCCTCCTCCTTTCCCGTCCCTATACCTCTTCTCTTCCCCAACCCTGTTCTTCTCCTCCCTACCTCGCCAAGTCCTTTCCCATCCCCATCACTTCCTTCCCTCCCCCATGCCACCTTCCCCACTCCTTTTACTTTCTTCCCTAAACCCGTACCTCTTCTCCCTTCCCCATCTCCATTCCTCTTTTCGCTTCCCAACTATCTCCTGCCCCATCCCATCACCACCTTCCCCATTCTCGTTCTTCTTTTCTCTTTCTCACTGTTTTCTTCCCCATCCTTATGTCTCTTTCCTCACTCGTGTCACCTCCTTCCCCATATATATACCTCTTTTTCCCCCCACCACCTCCTTCCCCACTCCCATCACCTCTTTCCACCTCCTTCCCCACCAGCAAAACATCCTCCCACCCCACCCTCTACCCTCTTCTCCCTCCCTTCCCCCCTGTACCTACCTCTACCTTCCTCTCCCTCCTCCCTCCCCCCCTCCTCCTCCCTCCTCCTCCTTCCCCCTCTCCCTCCTCCTCCTCCTCCTCCCTCCTCCCTCCCCCCTCCTCCTCCCTCCTCCTCCTTCCCCCTCTCCCTCCTCCTCCTCCTCCTCCCTCCTCCCTCCCCACCTCCCTCCTCCCCCCCTCCTCCTCCTCCTCCCTCCACCCCTCTCCCCTCCTCCTCCTCCTCCTCCCCCTCTCCCTCCTCCTCCTCCTCCTCCCTCCACCCCTCTCCCTCCTCCCTCCCCCTCCGCCCCCCCCCTCCTCCTTCCCCCCCTCTCCCTCCTCCTCCCCCTCCTCCCCCCCTCTCCCTCCTCCTCCCCCCCCTCCTCCTCCTCCTCCCTCTCCCTCCTCCCTCCCCCTCCTCCCTCTCCCTTCTCCTCCCTCCCCCCCTCTCCCTCCTCCCTCCCCCTCCCTCCCCCCTCCTCCCCCCCCCCTCCCCCCTCCTCCCCCCTCCACCCCTCCCCCTCTCCCTCCACCCCTCCCTCTCCCTCCTCCTCCCTCTCCCTCCTCCCTCCACCCCTCTTCCTCTCCCTCCTTTGCACCCCTCCCCTCCCCCTCCTCCTCCCTCCCCCCTGTCCCTCCTCCCTCCACCCCTCCCCCTCTCCCTCCTCCCTCTCTCCTCCTCCCTCCTTCCCCCTCCCCCCCCTCCCCCATCCCCCTCTCCCTCCTCCTCTCCCTCCCCCCTCCTCCCTCCCCCTCCACCCCTCTCCATCCTCCCTCCACCCCTCCCCTCCCCCCCTCCTCCTCCTCCGAGCAGATGTGCGGGCGAGACACAAGGGGTGTCTTGTTACACTTCCGCTCTGTCTTAGATAACAACTGTTGACTGCCTCTCTTCGCCCTCACCACCACGCGCATCACCATCGTCGTCATCACCGCGAGCGTCATCGTCGTCATCATCGCTATCATTGTCATCACTATTATTATCGTCATTATCGTTATCACCGCTATTCGTATCATCATCATCTTCATCGTCATCATCGCTATCATTATCGTCATCATTTTCATTATCGTTATTGTCATCACCGGTATTATTATCATCACTATTATCATATTCAGCACTATCCTTATCGTCGCAATCGTCTTCGTCATTATAATCACAATCATTATCTCCACCACTTATCACCACTTTTATCCTAATCATCATCTTTACCACATAACACCGCTGTTTTTACCACTACCATCTTCCCCATAATATGAATACCGTCATCATCACCACCCTCCTCCTCCTCCTCATCATTATCATCACCATCCTCATCCTCACCATCCTCCGCCTCATCATCATCACCATCATCATTTTCATTGCCATCCTCCGCCTTATCATCATCATTATTACCATCCTCCGCCTAATCATCATCACCATCATCATTATCACCATCACCATCATCACATTATCATCATAACCACCACCATCATCATCATCATCATCATCATCACCATCACCATCATTATCATCATTATCATCACCATTATATATTACATCACCATTATCTTACATGACTCATTATTTTGCGTAAAACCTTGCCTTGTTTACCTATTTCTTAACTTTGTTTACTTTTTCCTTTAGCATATAACCTTACTTTGTTTCCATCTTTACTTCTTTATTTCTATTCATATTGTTTATCTCCGTCTCTTGTTCTATTTACCTCTCTTGTCTTGATTTCCTTTTAATATTGTTTATTTTTTACCTGTTTATTTTGATTATCTTGCTTACCTTGTTTGGATGCTTGAATATCATTTGTTTACCATTTTCTCTTTGTTTACCTCCCTACGTTAGTTCCCTCGTT
>NC_091583.1:20706812-20721812 GCF_042767895.1 Penaeus vannamei | reverse complement strand
TGCATTGATAATGTACAGCATTTACATATAAAGTTTAAATTCGAAATAACCGTCATTAATCTACGGCGGCATCCGTACGTTTTCACTACCTGACTGGAAATACCTCTTTTGTGCCAAAAGTTAAAAAAGAGGTTATTTGCAGACTTACAGGAAATAGCGCCGGTCACAAGGGAAGTCTAGACTACGGCTGACTAACCCTCCGAGCTTACGTCATCACTATCAATTTTCCCGTGTGACGTCATTCGTTACGTCATAGGGTAGGAAGGACAATAGGTATCACTGATTCATCAAAGTTAAGAAAAGGATAGATCGATGAATATCCAAATATAGAACAGATATACAGATAGAAAAATAGGTAAATAGACGCCGAATAACCAGAGAATGAAAGAGAGACAGAGAAAGACAGACAGACAGACAAAGACGTCGAAAAAAATCGCCTCGACTTCGCCAAAAATGTAGCATGCGTCATTTCTTTGTCGCTCGTCTTACGTCAAGGCGTCTGAGGCGAGGAACTAACGCACTTACGCATATTTGACCCGGGGATTCCCCTCCTCCATCGTCTGATTATAGATCCTTTCGGTCTCGAGCAAACTGTCTGACTTGCGTCGCCCGGAGAACCCTTTTTTCCCTTTGGCATTTCCTGTGAAAAGGGATTTCGATTCGTTTCAGAGTGCGGGTGGGAAGGGAAAAGTGACGAGCGGGATATTCTGGTAAGGGAAAAGTGACAAGCGGGATATTTTGGTAAGGGAAAAGTGACAAGCGGGATATTTTGGTAAGGGAAAAGTGACAAGCGGGATATTTTGGTAAGGGAAAAGTGACAAGCGGGATATTTTGGTAAGGGAAAAGTGACAAGCGGGATATTTTGGTAAGGGAAAAGTGACAAGCGGGATATTTTGGTAAGGGAAAAGTGACAAGCGGGATATTTTGGTAAGGGAAAAGTGGCAAGCGGGATATTTTGGTAAGGGAAAAGTGACAAGCGGGATATTTTGGAAAGGGAAAAGTGACAAGCGGGATATTTTGGTAAGGGAAAAGTGACAAGCGGGATATTTTGGTAAGGGAAAAGTGACAAGCGGGATATTTTGGTAAGGGAAAAGTGACAAGCGGGATATTTTGGTAAGGGAAAAGTGGCAAGCGGGATATTTTGGTAAGGGAAAAGTGACAAGCGGGATATTTTGGTAAGGGAAAAGTGACGAGCGGGATATTTTGGTAAGGGAAAAGTGGCAAGCGGGATATTTTGGTAAGGGAAAAGTGACAAGCGGGATATTTTGGAAAGGGAAAAGTGACAAGCGGGATATTTTGGTAAGGGAAAAGTGACAAGCGGGATATTTTGGTAAGGGAAAAGTGGCAAGCGGGATATTTTGGTAAGGGAAAAGTGACAAGCGGGATATTTTGGAAAGGGAAAAGTGACAAGCGGGATATCTTGGTAAGGGAAAAGTGACAAGCGGGATATTTTGGTAAGGGAAAAGTGGCAAGCGGGATATTTTGGTAAGGGAAAAGTGACAAGCGGGATATTTTGGAAAGGGAAAAGTGACAAGCGGGATATTTTGGTAAGGGAAAAGTGACAAGCGGGATATTTTGGTAAGGGAAAAGTGACAAGCGGGATATTTTGGTAAGGGAAAAGTGACAAGCGGGATATTTTGGTAAGGGAAAAGTGACAAGCGGGATATTTTGGAAAGGGAAAAGTGGCAAGCGGGATATTTTGGTAAGGGAAAAGTGACAAGCGGGATATTTTGGAAAGGGAAAAGTGACAAGCGGGATATTTTGGTAAGGGAAAAGTGACAAGCGGGATATTTTGGTAAGGGAAAAGTGACAAGCGGGATATTTTGGTAAGGGAAAAGTGACAAGCGGGATATTTTGGTAAGGGAAAAGTGACAAGCGGGATATTTTGGTAAGGGAAAAGTGACAAGCGGGATATTTTGGTAAGGGAAAAGTGACAAGCGGGATATTTTGGTAAGGGAAAAGTGACAAGCGGGATATTTTGGTAAGGGAAAAGTGACAAGCGGGATATTTTGGTAAGGGAAAAGTGACAAGCGGGATATTTTGGTAAGGGAAAAGTGACAAGCGGGATATTTTGGTAAGGGAAAAGTGACAAGCGGGATATCTTGGTAAGGGAAAAGTGACAAGCGGGATATTTTGGTAAGGGAAAAGTGGCAAGCGGGATATTTTGGTAAGGGAAAAGTGACAAGCGGGATATTTTGGAAAGGGAAAAGTGACAAGCGGGATATTTTGGTAAGGGAAAAGTGACAAGCGGGATATTTTGGTAAGGGAAAAGTGACAAGCGGGATATTTTGGTAAGGGAAAAGTGACAAGCGGGATATTTTGGTAAGGGAAAAGTGACAAGCGGGATATTTTGGTAAGGGAAAAGTGACAAGCGGGATATTTTGGTAAGGGAAAAGTGACAAGCGGGATATTTTGGTAAGGGAAAAGTGACAAGCGGGATATTTTGGTAAGGGAAAAGTGACAAGCGGGATATTTTGGTAAGGGAAAAGTGACAAGCGGGATATTTTGGTAAGGGAAAAGTGACAAGCGGGATATTTTGGTAAGGGAAAAGTGACAAGCGGGATATTTTGGTAAGGGAAAAGTGACAAGCGGGATATTTTGGTAAGGGAAAAGTGACAAGCGGGATATTTTGGTAAGGGAAAAGTGACAAGCGGGATATTTTGGTAAGGGAAAAGTGACAAGCGGGATATTTTGGTAAGGGAAAAGTGACAAGCGGGAGGTAAGGGAAAAGTGACAAGCGGGATATTTTGGTAAGGGAAAAGTGACAAGCGGGATATTTTGGTAAGGGAAAAGTGACAAGCGGGATATTTTGGTAAGGGAAAAGTGGCAAGCGGGATATTTTGGTAAGGGAAAAGTGACAAGCGGGATATTTTGGTAAGGGAAAAGTGACAAGCGGGATATTTTGGTAAGGGAAAAGTGACAAGCGGGATATTTTGGTAAGGGAAAAGTGACAAGCGGGATATTTTGGTAAGGGAAAAGTGACAAGCGGGATATTTTGGTAAGGGAAAAGTGACAAGCGGGATATTTTGGTAAGGGAAAAGTGACAAGCGGGATATTTTGGTAAGTGAAAAGTGACAAGCGGGATATTTTGGTAAGGGAAAAGTGACAAGCGGGATATTTTGGTAAGGGAAAAGTGACAAGCGGGATATTTTGGTAAGGGAAAAGTGACAAGCGGGATATTTTGGTAAGGGAAAAGTGACAAGCGGGATATTTTGGTAAGGGAAAAGTGACAAGCGGGATATTTTGGTAAGGGAAAAGTGACAAGCGGGATATTTTGGTAAGGGAAAAGTGACAAGCGGGATATTTTGGTAAGGGAAAAGTGACAAGCGGGATATTTTGGTAAGGGAAAAGTGACAAGCGGGATATTTTGGTAAGGGAAAAGTGACAAGCGGGATATTTTGGTAAGGGAAAAGTGACAAGCGGGATATTTTGGTAAGGGAAAAGTGACAAGCGGGATATTTTGGTAAGGGAAAAGTGACAAGCGGGATATTTTGGTAAGGGAAAAGTGACAAGCGGGATATTTTGGTAAGGGAAAAGTGACAAGCGGGATATTTTGGTAAGGGAAAAGTGACAAGCGGGATATTTTGGTAAGGGAAAAGTGACAAGCGGGATATTTTGGTAAGGGAAAAGTGACAAGCGGGATATTTTGGTAAGGGAAAAGTGACAAGCGGGATATTTTGGTAAGGGAAAAGTGACAAGCGGGATATTTTGGTAAGGGAAAAGTGACAAGCGGGATATTTTGGTAAGGGAAAAGTGACAAGCGGGATATTTTGGTAAGGGAAAAGTGACAAGCGGGATATTTTGGTAAGGGAAAAGTGACAAGCGGGATATTTTGGTAAGGGAAAAGTGACAAGCGGGATATTTTGGTAAGGGAAAAGTGACAAGCGGGATATTTTGGTAAGGGAAAAGTGACAAGCGGGATATTTTGGTAAGGGAAAAGTGACAAGCGGGATATTTTGGTAAGGGAAAAGTGACAAGCGGGATATTTTGGTAAGGGAAAAGTGACAAGCGGGATATTTTGGTAAGGGAAAAGTGACAAGCGGGATATTTTGGTAAGGGAAAAGTGACAAGCGGGATATTTTGGTAAGGGAAAAGTGACAAGCGGGATATTTTGGTAAGGGAAAAGTGACAAGCGGGATATTTTGGTAAGGGAAAAGTGACAAGCGGGATATTTTGGTAAGGGAAAAGTGGCAAGCGGGATATTTTGGTAAGGGAAAAGTGACAAGCGGGATAGGGAAAAGTGACAAGCGGGATATTTTGGTAAGGGAAAAGTGACAAGCGGGATATTTTGGTAAGGGAAAAGTGACAAGCGGGATATTTTGGTAAGGGAAAAGTGACAAGTGGCGCCGTGATCCTGAAGAAAGTTGGGATATTTCTATAGGGTGGGGAAGTAACTCGTAACTCCAGGGGAAATAATCATCTTTTTACATGTTATAAAATTGATAGATGTGGTAAGAAATCTTTAATGAGGAAAATTATTGGTAAGAAATCTTTAATGAGGAAAATTATTGGTAAGAAATCGTTAATGATGAAAATTAGCAAGTAGTGCTAAGCTGTTGAACGAAAAATTTTTACGTTGTGTGACAGAATATGCTATTTCTGGTGTGAAAACTAACAATTAACTCCAAGATCCACCCACGCAAGAAGGCATCGCTGGAACCCGAATTGATAGATGTTTTAAGATATACCTAACTCAGAAAGGTAATAACTAACTACATGATTTTTTAACCCCAGGAAATTCCGCTGTACACAAGTTGACAGACATTTTCGCATCGCCTCGCATTAATCCCGTGCTATTGACCAGCTCATTAAAGCCATGACCCGAGTTCAAACCGCCCACACACGCCCACACACGCGCCGCGACCTTTCCCCGAACAATGGCCCCGCACGCCCGCAGACCTGTCATATCCACCTGACACCTTTCTTCCTCCGCCCGGCCCTTCGTCAGGTGAGGTTCCTGGAAGAGTCCTCGCACCTGCAAGAGACGTGTCCTCGGCGGCAGGGATTAATGGCCAGGGGGGAGGGGGAGGGATGGGTCCTGGGGAGGGAGGGGGAGGGATGGGTCCTGGGAGGGAGGGAGGGGGAGGTATGGGTCCTGGGGAGGGAGGGGGAGGGATGGGTCCTGGGGAGGGAGGGGGAGGGATGGGTCCTGGGGAGGGAGGGGGAGGGATGGGTCCTGGGGAGGGAGGGGGAGGGATGGGTCCTGGGGAGGGAGGGGGAGGGAAGGGGAGACGGGGGATAGCAGGAAGGGGACAGGATAGCAGGGGAGAAAGGGGGGAGGGTAGAGGATAGCAGGAGAGTAAGGGGAAGGGGAGAAAAGGAGAAGGGAGAAAAGCAGGAAGAGAGAAGGATAAAAGGAGAGAAGGAGGAAGGGGAGAGAATATCAGAGGAGTAAGGGGAAAAGGAGAAGAAGAGAAGGGGGGAAGCGAGAAAAGCAGATAGAAGCATTACATGGATTGAGGGAGAAGGGGAGAGGATACCAAAAGAGCAGGGGGGAATAGGGGAAGAGAAGGGAGAAAAGCAAGAAAAGAAAGGCAACAGGAGAAAAGGGGGGGCGAGGTCGAATGGTATTATCACAGATTTTAGGTCATATTTGCAGACTCCCACGCAAGCTCAGGACAATACCCTGGGTCAATGCTCATGATGCAGAGGAGGAAGGGGGAAGGGGGAATAAAGAGGGGAAGAGAAGGGGGAAGGAAGGGAGAGGGAAGGAGGTGCAGGGGGGAGGGGGGAGAAGGGGAAGGAGGAAAAGCAGTATCAGGGGGAAGGGTTAAAAGGGGAAGTGAGAGAGAGAGAGGGGGGGATGGAAGAAGGCATGAGAGAGGGGAGGAGCGAGCGAAAAGAGGGGAGGGAAGGCAGGCAAGAAAGAAGGGAAGAGGGAGGAAGGGGAAAGCATTATCACACAGATCTCGGGTCGTTTCGCAGACGCCCACGCCAGACCAGAACAATAACTCAGGTCAATGCCCATGTTCTCCTACCACCCGTTCCTCCTTGCTGCTGACGGTCGGTGAACACGAGAAGAACAATTGTGTTCTTTTTTCTTTCGTGTATATTTACCCAATCAAATTTTCTCCTAATTTTACTTGTGTTACTGTGATTTGCTGTAATGAGGTGACAAGGTCTTTGTACACAGAATTTAATATGTTAAGTAATGAAAGTCATTTTTTTATATAATTTGATTCTAATTATTGATTCGAAACGTCACACCTTAGGTCAATAAACATAAATTACACTGATTATAACGTTCACGAGAAATTATAGCGCTAATGTTCTCTTAATCATCCGAGTGCAGACCTGGCCATAAGAATGTGTAATGCAGTATAATATTTTAGTGTTGTTGAGAACAATGCAAATCTGAATAATGATGACGTTATATTTCGAGTTGCAATGTAATTTTTGTTTTCTTTCCTGTATTGTGATGATGTAGATGGACGTATGAACATGAAAGAGAAAGGATTATGCCGTGGACGTGATATTTCTTGCATACACATACATACAGACACACACACAGACACAAACACATACACACACACACCAAGCGAAAAAAAGAAAAGAAGAAAAAAACAAGAAGGAAAAATAGACAGAGAGAGAAAAAGGAAAAAGAAGGAAAGAACAGAAGAAATAAATCGAAAAAAATCAGAAGAAAGAAAGGAATAAAGAAAAGGTGTTTAAAAACAAACAAAATAAATAGATAAAAAAAGTATCCGAAGAAAATAGAGAAAAAGTAGAAAAAAGAAAGAAACAAAAAGTATCCAAAGAAAAAAAGTAAGAGAAAAGAAAACAAACAAAGAAAAAAATACGAAAGAAAGAAAAGAAAGACCAAAAGAAGAGAAAAAAGAAAGAAATAATAATTAAAAAAAGAAAAGAAATTGCATCCTCTGACGTATGGATCGGTTACAGTGTTGAACGATCGATGAGAAATTGTTGATCTCAGTGGAACAACTCTGGCTTGGCTACACTTCTTGCAAGAAAATGGAAAGGAAGTTTTATTTAAGTCTCTCGGCTTGTGATGTAGTGACGGGGAGGAGGAGGAGGGAATGGGGGAGGGAATGGGAGAGGAAAAGAGGGAATGGGAGAGGAAGGGAGGGAATGGGGGAGGAAGGGAGAAGAAAAGAGGGGAATGGGAAAGGAAGGGAGAAGAAGGGATGGAATGGGAGAAGAAGGGAGGGAATATAGAGAAGAAGGGAGAGGAGGGGATAAATAAAGAGGGAATGCGTGAAGAAGGGAGGGAATGCGAGAAGAAGGGAGGGAATGGGAGAAGAAAGGAGAAAAATAGAGGGAATGTGAGAGGAAGGGAGATGAAGGGAGGGAATGGAAGAGGAAGGGAGAAGAAAAGAGGGAATAGGAGAAGAAGGGAGAAGAAGGGAGGGAATGTGAGAGGAAGGGAGAAGAAGGGAGGTGCCAAAAACTATTTAAAAGCCACACGAGTCACCATCCACACCACCTGAGTAATTAAGAGTTCGGTCACACCTGAATTACGGCTAATTATCAGGTGTGAAAGATTGTTATGATATGATTTATGCATAAGATTAATAATATGTATGACCGAAAATATGTTAAATTTAATGAGCTTTGTGATACTTAGACGAAGGGGGAGAGTGATTGATTGATTGGGTGATTGACAGGTAGGGCGATGATTGGTGTGATATGTGAATGGATGGATAGATAAATAAATGGTCAGATAGGCAGGTAGATAGAGAGAAAAGGTAGATATATTACTGACTTTGCCAAAAGTATGGGCGTTTGTAAGTATATTCACTTGAGTATGGATTTTTTTCTTTTTTTTTAAATAGGACGAAATAATCATATTTTGATCATGGTGTCTAGAGTATTTTCATACATTTTTGTAATCAAGTAAAAAAAATCTATCGATTAAGCTCGTACACTTTAAGGATCATAGTCTTTGTTTTTGTTTTGGGTTGCCATGAATCAAATTACGAATTTTCTTTGATGTCTATCTATTATTTTTGTTTTAACCTTTTACCGTAAAGAAAGCTATGATTTTTTTCCCGTAAATCAAATAAGTTTTGTATGTTTGTGTCCTTGTACGTTTGTGTGTTTTGCAGGAAAATAATTTTACTTGTTAACTGCAATTCCTGTCCTGCAAAGGGTCAGCGAGACTTGCAATCCGTACGATCATTGAAAGTTCAAGAAAAGATAATTAATAGCGTAATTTTTTAAAGTACAGACCGGCAATGAATCCTCTGTTATTTCAATCTCCCAAATAAGTGTGTATTGCTTTCATTAATCCATTTATACCTATTTTTCGCATTTCAAATTCTCACAAACCATTCAACGCTCTATTTGTATAATTGGAATATTTTTTTTCGGGAATAATTATTAATTTGTGTTCCTTCATTTGCGATGGTAATTACTTCTTCTGGTTAGTAATAAGTGTCATGCAAATTGTCACGTGTCATTCGCAACGCACAGATGAAAAGAAAGAAAGAAAGAAAACTGCTAAAGAAAAGAAAGTAAAGAAAATGATATGTACATACATATATGCACACACATGCATACATACATACATATATACATACATACAAACATACAAACATACTTATGATATCCATTATAATGATGATAATGATGATGATAATAATAATAAAATAGTGATAATAATAACAATGACAATAATGATGATAACAATAATAATAATAATAATAATGATAATAATAATAATAATAATGATAATAATAATAATAATAATAATAATAATAATAATAATAATAATAATAATAATGATAATAATAATGATTATCATGATGATAATAACAATAATGATAATGATAATATTAATAATGATAATGATAATAATCATGATAATGATAATGATAATAATAATAATAATAATAATAATAATAAAAAATAATAATAATGATAAGAACAATAATAATGATAATAATGATAATGATAGTAACAATAATGATAGTGATAATAATGATAGTAATAATAATGATAATAATAATAATATAGATAATGATAACAGTAATAGTAACAAAGATACTACTACTAATAATAACTAATGATAATAAGAATGAAAAAAACTAGTAACAAAAGATCTAGAAGAACAGAGGAAGAAAAAGAAGTGAACAGAGGAGGAGGAGAAGAAGAAGAAAGAAGCAGAAGAAAAACGAAGAGGATGTAGAAGAGGAAAAGGGCAAAATAAAGGAAGAATGAGCAGAAGAATAAGAATAAGATAGCAAGAAAAAATATCAACAAATAAAAAAATAAAAGAATCCGGAAATATCCAAATACATCTCGATCACGGTTGGTGGATAGATGGCAAGAGATAGATAGATAGACAGATAGACAAATAGTCAGACAGGCATTCAAGTTTTTTTCAGGTGGAGGTCATTTTACAAAAAAGAAGATAATAATAAAAAAATAAAAAAGGAAAAGGAAAAATAAAAGGTAGATAGACAGAGAGAAAAGATAGATAAATAGATACGACCCAAAAATTAAACCGAACGGAAGAAATCTCTCTCTGATATCAGGTACCGAAAGAAAATCAAAAATCGAAACTCCTTTTTTTCCCTATTTATTATTATGTCTAGACGGATATGGCGGTCATGCAACTCTACTGTTAATAGCCTTGTTTTGGTTGGGGATCCAGAAGAGGTCATGGTCAGAAGATGACCTGGTATATTGGCTTTTAGGGTTGGATGACAAAGTATCTGGGTCCGTTCAATTCTTTTTTATGAATAGGTTTTTGTTGATGACATAGCACCTGGTTATTTTTTGTTGTTGATGACAGAGTATCTGGTTATGTTCAATTCTTTTTATGAATAGTTTATTTGTATTTATTATCTTTTTGTTCATCTGCTTATCTGTTTTTTGTCTTTGTAACTTATAAATGACTTTATATGTTTGGGATTTTCGTTTTTGTTTCGTTCAGATGATTGGATTTTCATTCCGGTTGTCTGGATTATAGTGAAAGGAGGGATTTGTACTTCGATGGATTAATGGATATCCCCGTGTTCGGATTTCACGAACGCGCAACACGAACGGGGAGGCAATGCGAGCCCTTATGTTGTTGTTGTTTTTATAGATATATAGTTTGTGCATTGTTAGTTTTTCTATCGTGAATATATGTTATTGTATGTCTTTGTTTCCCCCCAACGACAAGAAAACAGTGAAAAAAAAACTTCAAACGCCACTATACCGTGAAAACAAATGCCTCCTATACCTGAAACTGATTCAAATCCATTTACACAAATCTTGCGGTTGCTCCCCTTCGAAATTGTCACAGATCATCCATCTCTGGCTGGACGTGCCCTCTGCATATTCACACCAACCACGTGTTTGTCTTTCATAAGCATGTTCTTTGGGTTTCATCTCACATTCTTGCCTGGCGGTTCCAAACAGCATCGACCTCCCGTTATAACTAGCATCACTCCCTTCCAAAACCTACATACATCCCAAAATATACACACAAAGCATACACAGCGCCTTGCAAAACCCTCTCGACCTCTCGTCTCTCCCATTCACTCCAAATCCTGTCCATTCTCGAAGCTTCTACCGAAAATCCTAGCATCCTAACGTCAGCCAATCGCCAGCCAGCTATTCCGCCACTGGGTCAGCGTCGACAAGGTCCATAAGCGTCGATGCCTCCGACCTATTCGACGTAGCTGGTCTCGACACACTTTCTTAACTTTTCCCTTTCCCTCCTGCAGATAACTTATCGTAAATCACTCTTTTCATCCTTTTATCTCCCAGACGCATGGCTCACATTTTAGATATTCTTTACTTCCGGTACTCTCCTATTATTCTCTTCTTTTAGGATTGCCATTCACCGTTTATCCTTCCATTCACTCTACGGTATAACAGTTCAAACCCATCCACTCGACTCATATCTCGTATAGATATCTCCCTGTCGCCTTTCCATCATATGAAGGTCTGTGCGGCCAAAGGGGGTCTCAGATCGACTGTCAGACAACATGTTTATTAAATGTTTTGTTAATTTAAACCTTCATCTACAACCTGAGCAACGATATATTCGCGTCCCTGCACTCTATTTCATACCTGTCATAGATGAACGCGAAGAAATCGAAGATTATGCTATGGATAAAAGGTTTGATTAACGAAATATTCAATAAACGTAAGTGGCCTGGGAACACCTATATGGACGCACATGTCCTCCTATCAACCAATTCCAAAACACAAAGTTCCGACATCTCATCCCCACCCCTACCCCCACCCCCATCAACTTCAACCAAGAAAAACAAATAAAAAAGTAAATAGAAAAAAAAACAATATATAAATCTTTCGCCTAACCCAGGGCTGATTCCCCGTCGAACCCTCATGCACTGGCGGCGCCCTTTGACCCAAGGTCCGTTCGGATGCCCTTGTTACAGGCGAAGGTCACGGCCGTGCTAATTGACCTGAGATCACGGTCATGAGAACCTGAGGTGATCTTTCATTTCGCTTTTTCTTCTGTGATATTGTGAGATGTACTTCTTATAATTCAATTCAGTTTTCGTATGCATTGTTGTTATCATAATCATTATGATTATCGTTATCATTGTAATTATCATTATTATTGTCAGTATAATAACTTATCATTATTGTTATTGTCATTATCATTGTTATTATTATTATTATTATCATTATTATTATTATTAGTAGTAGTAGTAGTATAGTAGTAGTAGTAGTAGTAGTAGTATAGTAGTAGTAGTAGCAGTAGTAGTAGTAGTATTGTTATTATTATCATTACTATTATTATTATAATAATTATTATTATCATTACTGTCATTATCATGATTATATTAATATCATTATTATTTTTCTATTATCTTTCATGTTATCATTATAATTATTATAATCATCATCATCATCATTATTAGTATTGTTATTATTATTATTATCATTATTATTATTTTTTGAATTATCATTTTTTGTTATTATTATTTTTATCATTATTATCATTATCATTATCATGAACGTATTATCATCATTGTTATTACTATTACTATCATCATTTGTGATTATCATTATCGTTATTATGTTATTACTCTTACTGTCACTAGTATTGCCTATTATTGTTATTATTCTTATTCTTATTATCATGATCATTATTACTATTACCATTATTATCGTCACCATCACTATTACTACTACTACTACCATTATTATCATCATTGTTATTATGATTATGCTAAACACTACGATTACTACTATACTAATTCAATTATAAGCATAATCATCATTACTATCATTGCTATTATTATTATCATTATCACTATTTTCATGATCATAACTAATATCATTACTATTACTATCATCGTTATTATTATCGTTATTATCATCATCATTAGCATTATTATTATTATCATTATCATCATCAATGTCATTATAAATATTATCATTACTGTCGTTATCATTATTATTATTACTATTATTGCCATCATCATTATCAACATAATCATTATCATTACTATTTTCACCATCATCATCATCATTATTATCATTATCATTATCATAATAATTATCAATATCACCATTACAATGATTACTATATTCTTCATCATGATTATCATCAATAGTATTATAATCAACTTTATTATAATTTCCATTATTCCCATTTTCAATATCATTATCATTATCATAGTAACATTAATAAAGATGATAATAATGACAATCATTATCATCATTATTATTATCAATACAGTCATTAACAATTAACATTGCTGTTTTCTCCATCATCATCATTACCAGCATTTTTATCATTATCGTTGTTGTTACCATCATTATCATTATCATTATTGTCATCATAATTAGAAATATTATTAGCTTTATTCTTATAATGACCATTGTTATCAGTATTTCTCTTTTCACTATTACTTTTGATATTATAATTATTAGGTAGATAGGCAGATAGATAGATAAGTAGAGAGATAGACATACAGACACATAAATATGAATATGTATGTACATGGTTAGGTAAAGATATAGATAGAAAAAGAATATTACTGATAGGTGGCTTAAAACTGTACACATAAAAGTATACAAACAGGCGCTTATGCAAATATGCAGTATTCATACACACGCAGAAACATATCCAAAGATAAATCACATTTTTTCACCCGAAAAAATCGCCTCACACCTTATCCTCTCTTTCATCACACCTCGCTTCCTCCTCCTCCTTCTCCACCCCCTCCTCCTCCTACTTCTCCTCCCCTTCCCCCTCTCCTCCTTTTCCTCCTTCCCCCCTCCTCCTCCTTCCCTCACCCCTCGCCCCCTCTCCCCCCCTCCTTAATCTCCTCCCTCATTCCCCCTCTTTAATCTCCCCCCCCTCCTCCTCCCCCTTCTTCGTCCCCTCTCCCACCCCTTCCTCATCCCCTTCTCCCTCATAAATTCACCCCCTCACCCCGGCGCCTCCCGCCCCGCCCTCCCGCCTGCAGGACCCCCCCGCCGGCGAGATCAAGAGGCGCGCCGCTCGATTTCTCGGCGACTTTAATTGCGTTTAACATGAAGAGAAATCACAGCATGGCGCACGCATGTCCGCGCCTGTCGATCACGCTGATGGGTCTTTTGGGCGGGATTTGTGTGGGAGTGCTTATGTACATATATACATACATACATAATACATACATAAGTACTTACAGGCACATACATTATATATGTATATGTATGTGTATATATATATATATATATATATATATATATATATATATATATATATATATATATATTTGTGTGTGTGTGTGTGTGTGTGTAATGCCTAGGATTTTTTTAAGTGGATGTTTTGTAATAGAAAAAAAAAACATTATTGATTCATAACATAAATCCCCACCATTGCCATTGAGGAATTCTATGCTGTACATATGTATAAGACATAATATGCTAAACCCATATCTGCTACTTTGACTTCCCCGTAGTGGATAACTAGCTCCAGACACCATTTTTAAAACTTCGTCCGCCCTTATTATGCACGGCTCTTTGTGCATTTTTTTCTTGTATATGTGTGCGTGTGTGTGTGGATTTGTGTGTATGTGTAAAATGCAAAGGACAAAATAAAACACAAAGAAAGCGAAAGGCAAGAAAATAAACTAGAAAAATGTAGAAACAATTAAAACCACAGAGAGAGGGACGGAAAGAAACTTCCGGTTGAGGGGGCGAGCGCGGGAAATGAGGGGTCACGAACCTAAAATTTACACGTGCAGGGGAGGAGGATGCGTGTGTTCAAAAGGATATTTCGGGAATCCAATAAACCCCTTTTATCTCTTTTCGAGGGGATTTGTTAATTAAGGCGGCCGAAAATCCCTTTCATAATATCTATACATCGTGACAATAACTTTTGGATAGACATGTATCCCACGCGCGCCAAATTATTCGCGAGTAGACACGTAGGATAAATATTTTAGTTATCATTAAGGTAAAACTATAAGACAATCAGCCTTTCATGTGGCCGATCGAATAAAAAGTATTAAAAAAAAACAATAATTGACAGCCAGTTAATACGACAGGTGCGTGTGAACGTGTCTATGATATATATTTGCGTGACGTCTTTTTCCTTCTTTCTCCCGCGCGCTGTTTGAAATTTCCTTTCCACATTTTGTTTATCTGGACGGACTCATTTGTACGGGATGAACGGGATGGGTTGTTGAGGTTAGATTTCAAGGGGAGAGGTTTAGGATGAGGGGAAGAAGGGGGGGGGATGGGGGGAGGCTAGGGGCGGGAGGGCAGGAACACCGGAAGCCGTTTGGTCACAGTTGCTAACATCTCTTGAATGACCTTTGACCTTGGTAGCCCTCCCTCTCCCCTTCTCCCTTTCATGTCAACCTTCCCTTCTACTTCCCCTTCTCTCCTCCATCATATGTCCTTTTTTCCTATCGCTTTCCCCTCTTTCCATCTCTCTGCATTCCATAACCTCTCCCCCTCTTTTTCCCTATTTCTCTAATCTTTCCTCCTCTTTTATGTCTCTCCACTTCTCTCTCTCCTGTCTGTCTATCTTCCTCTACTTTCCTGTTAGTCTTCTTTCCCTATTTCTCCCATCTA
>NC_091583.1:20694312-20696812 GCF_042767895.1 Penaeus vannamei | reverse complement strand
TGTGTGTGTGTGTGTGTGTGTGTGTGTGTGTGTGTGTGTGTGTGTGTGTGTGCGCGCGCGTGTGTGCGCATCCCAAATGCGAATGAACGTCACGCCCAAGAGCCAGGACATCTGAACAGCCGCCTCGCTCATCGCCGACCGAAAGGCTTCCAAACAAAACACCAACGAAGTCTCGGCGCAGACAACGTCGCCGTTTTGACGTCACACTGACACACATCATCGCAGCGGAATATGGAATTAACTGTTTTACGCCACCTAACGGAGGCATGATAAACCACTGTTCCGTTCCCACGTTCCCACGCGCTCCGAGGGCAGGCGGCAGGGGGCTGAGGAGGAAGGGGGAAGGGGGGAAAGGGGGGAGAAGGTGGAAGGGAGGGAGGAAGGGGAGACGGGGGGGAGGAAGGGGGAAAGGGGTGGGGAGGGAGGTAGGGGAATCGTGAGTGAGGGGGGAGGTGTGGGGAGGGAGTGAATGCACACGTGTATTACCGTTCCACAAAACTCGGACACCGCCGCTGTGACCCTGAGAACATGAGGTCAGGTCATGTGGGGAAAGGGTGTGTGACCAAGAATTCTTTCACTGCGCGCGGGTCGGCTCTTTCGCCTCTCCGTTCGTGCGCGTCGCGGCGGGGACTTTGCTGCAGTTCAATGCTCGTTTTGTCGAAGGGCCACAAAACCATGATAGATAGGCCTGTTGGTTCGCTTTTCAATAGATTGCGTTTGTGTATTGTAGATGTTTCTACCATAGGATGTGATACACAGCCGTTGGAATTACCGCTATTTTTTTCAATAAATCCAATTTGTGCATTGTGGGTTTTTCTACCAAATATATAACAATGATCGACTGACCGTTACGTAATATATAAAGTGAAATATACGTTAGATCGTCGCAAAAACACGATGCATGGATACATAGATCAAGACACATGTTATACAAGTCGAAAGGCATATAGAATAATCAAAATCAACACGAGACATGGATACATAGACCGAAATAAATGAATTACCAGAAATCCACGATGCACAGATCGAGAACCGCGCCGAACCTAACCTAACCTACCCTCATCAAACGCAGACTCGCCGTACAGTTCGCCAACCGTGAGCATAGCTAAGATAAGTTATTTTCGCCGGTCGCCAACGCTCCTTCATTCACTCACCAGCCAAACCGGATGATAAACACACCGACACAGGAAACGATTCAAACATGAGGAAGACAAGGGGATATTCCATGAGCTCGTGAAAACCCCCGGGTGTATTTTCCTGGTTGTGTTTCTTCTTCCGAGGGGGGAATAGCCAAGTTGTTTTCGTGGTCTAGGTAACGTGTCGCCAGGAGAAGATTTCTTTTGAGTGTGGGAGTCCGTGCGGAATGATAAAACCCTCCGCCATCTTGATGAAATGAGAGAAAACTTGACAAACACAAAATAGATGTACCATATATTGTCTCATTTATCAACAAATAAACAAACCGACATGTAAACACCAACAATGAAAAAAACAAACACAAAAATATACTGAATGATTTTAATAACAACAAACAATAAATAACACAACAACAAATAACATAAATAACAAATAATTCAAAAGAATCCCCCCACCAACAGAAAACAAACAAACAAAACAAAAGAACCAACCCACCAAAATACGACACAAATCAGCGAAATGAACAAAATTCAGTTGACGGAGGAGGAGGGGGGGGGGAGTCCCCTACCAGCGTGGCGTCGGACGGTTGCTTCATCCTATTAATACCACTTGTATGAGCGTTCGCAGACTCAAGCAACATGTCTAGGTAGAGGAGGGCGGGGAGGAGGGGAGGGGGTGGGGAGGGAGGGTCAGGCGGCTCCGTACTCTGAAGAAGCGCCTTTGTCTGTTCGTAACTATTTTTGATTTTGTTTTCTTTTCTGTTTACGTTTTGTTTTTGTTATTTTGGGATGACGGTTTTATTTGCTTGTTCTTGGGTTGTTCTGTTAATTTTTTCATCATTTCTTTGTTGGTTCCTGTTTAGTCCTTTGTTTACTTTTCCTTTTTTTGTTATTTAGTTTATATGGTTTATTAACTGTTCTTCTTGGGTTTTGTTTTTTATCTATTCCTTTTGTTTCTTTTTCTATTTATCTATTTTGTTATTATAGTTAACTTCCTTGTTCTTAGGTTGTTTTGTTCCTCTTATCCTCGTATTTTCTCTTCTCTATCTGTTCTTTTTCTTATAATTATTTTTTGACTACTTTTGTCGATTTTTTTCTGAATTGTACTCCTCTTGTTTTTTATGTTTCTTTGTTGCTTCGCTTTCTACCTCGTGCTTTGTTTATTTTCTATTTTCTTCTTGTCCTTTTCTATTTTCGATCTCCTTCTCTTGATTTTGTCTTACTGTTTTTTAATTGTCTAATTCTAATATTATTTGTCTTGATGTCTTTATTCTCTTTTATAGTTTCTTATTATGTCTTGATATACTTTGTTGCTGCAGTCCTTTTTTGTACCTCTGTCTCTTTTCCATTTTGTTATTTTTCCT
>NC_091583.1:20684312-20689312 GCF_042767895.1 Penaeus vannamei | reverse complement strand
GGAGTTGTGAATGGATGTGGATGTGTATTAGTATATGTAAAACTATGTGTATCTGTATATGTTAATATATATACATGTATATGTAAATGTCTATGTTTATGTATATGTATAAGTAAATGTTTTATGTCTGTATATGTATGTGTAAATGTCTATGTTTATGTATATGTATATGTATATGTAACTGTCTAATTTTATGTATATGCATATGTAAATGTATATGCATCTAAATGTATATGTATATGTATATGCATTTGTATATGCATATGTATGTATATGTGTATTAATTGGTGGTGTGGATAACTCCATACAATTGTATTTCGGTAAGACAGAGTGCAGTATTAATACGATTACTGATCTAGTTTTACGCCTAAGAATCACACATACACAAGAGCACACACACACAATCATAAAATACGATAATTGTTTCCCAGATCAAGATGATCTGGAATACCATAAACCATCACAAATCTTAATACTAATAAAATGATTTAATTACCAGACTCTCCGGGAAATGAAACTGCACGACGTCTACAATACGATATATAAATATACTGTACTTCTTCCCGACATGTGGAATCCATGTCGAACAAATTGGAATAGGAACAGCGAAGGGAAGAACAAGAAAGCACACGAATATGTCGAAGGTCTTTTCGCTGAATTGCTTCTTCGTATACACTGAAGAAACAATACAACGAAAAAGCCTTCTGCATATTCGTGTGTTTTCTTGTTCTATCCCTTCGTTATTCCTTTTGTACTTCTTCCCGGTAGTGTGAAAAGTAATGAATATAACATTAAGACAGTACAAAAAATAATACGTTCAGCAAGTAATGAATATAGCATTAAGACTACTAAAAATATATGTCAATCTACCTGACGGATCATAATCATGACGAAAACACTAAATCCAAAATGAATACTTAGATATAAGAAAGAAAAAATCTCATGATTACTTTCTACTATGTCGTCGACGCTTTAATTCTGCTAAATTCATCATGAGTCTGCATGGCGCCGGGATCATATTTGATTGTAATATTGTGTGAACATGATTTACTCACATTCATTTCCCATTCATCACATTCACCTACTTAATGCGAATCATGAATGTAGATAGATTGCCAAAGACTGATTTCCATGAACTAAATGCATGACATGAACCGGAGCGAGGAGGGGGGAGGGGGGGGGGGTGGGATGAGGGAATCAACCGCCACGCTTTCTCTTGCTGTGTGTGTGTGTGTGTGTGTGTGTGTGTGTGTGTGTGTGTGTGTGTGTGTGTGTGTGTGTGTGTGTGTGTGTGTGTGTGTGTGTGTGTGTGTGCGTGTGTGTGTGTGTGTGTGTGTGTGTGTGTGTGTGTGTGTGTGTGTGTGTGTTTGTATGTGTGTGTACGTGTGTGTGTGTGTGAGTGTTTGTTTGGGTTCTTGTGTGAGTGTATGTGTGTGTGTTTGTATGTGTGCGTGTGCGTGTGTTTGTTTGTATGTCTGTGTGTGTGTGTGTGTGTGTGTGTGTGTGTGTGTGTGTGTGTGTGTGTGTGTGTGCGCGTATGTGTGTGTGTGTGCGAAAGTGCAATAACGTAAAGGAAATGAACGAGATAGAGGGAAATGGGAACATCGGTGAGAGCTCAGTGCGTCACAAAAACGTAAATGAGAAGGTAAGAAAAAGAGGAAAGCTCTATAAAAAGGGAGATAAAAAGGGAGAAAATAGAGAGAGAGAGAGAGAGAGAGAGAGAGAGAGAGAGAGAGAGAGAGAGAGAGAGAGAGAGAGAGACAGAGAGAGAGAGAGAGAGAGAGAGAGAGAGAGAGAGAGAGAGAGAAAGAGCGAGAGAGAGAGAGAGAAGCGAAAGGCGGAAAATGGGAACCAGAAGTATTCCCTGACGGAGAAAGGGGGGGGGGGGGAGACAAGTGTCAGGATAAAGTGTAAGGGAAGTGAATAGAGAAAGAAGAAAAAAGTGTGAAGCATAGAGATTATCGAACATGAAATAGTTAAAAGAAAGGATAGAGAGATACCGATAAGTGGAAAGGATAGGGATAGAGACCAAGAATAGGGAGTGGACAGTAGGGAGACGGGGACAGGGAAGGATAAGAGATAAAGAATAAGGGCTAAAGGGTCAAAAAGGCAAGGAATGGAGAATATGCGAATGGGAATAGAGAAAGAGAGAAAAAAGCCATAGAATCCAAGAGGCAGACCCCGCGTCGGGTAATCGCGTGTTGAGGCAGGTCAGACCGGAACCAGAAAGACCATCTCTAGTCGTCCGCAAAGTTGTCTTCCGAGTCCGCAAAGTCGCCATCTCAGTCGTCCTCTTAGTCATCTTCCAAGTCGTTGGCAAAGTTTTGTCTTCCTAGTCCGCAAAGTCGTCAGCCCAGTAATATTAGTCGTCTTCCAAGTCGTCTAGATAGTCGTCAACCTAGTCGTCTTCCAAGTCGTCCGCAAAGTCGTCTTCCAAGTCGTCCTTAAAGTCGTCCGCAAAGTCGTCATCCGAGTCGTCCATCTATCGGTCGTCCTCTTAGTCGTCTTGGCGGAATTAGTCACGATCGTCCACCTAATCGATCTTTTTCAGTTTTTCCCCCAACAGTTCCCCGAGTCGTCCATCCAGTCATTTCCTTAATCATCCCTCTTGTCGTCGTCCCAGTCGTCCATAGAGCCGTCCCCTAGTCGTCCACCCTAGTTTATGTCCAGTCATCCCAGCCCTCCATCCAGTCGTCCCGTAGTCGTCCTCCCATTCCTCCGTACCCTAGTCGTCCATCCAGTCATCCTCTCAGTCCTCCATCCAACCGCCCCCTAGTCGTCCTACTAGTCCTCCATCCAACCAACCCTTGGTCGTCCCTTCAGTCGTCCTCCTAGTCCTCCGTCCCCTAGTCGTCCCATCAGTTGTCCCCCCCCCCAGTCCTCCATCCCCTAGTCGTCCCCTCAGTCGCCCTCCGTCCCCTCAGCCGTCCCATCAGTTATCCCCCCAGTCCTCCGTCCCGTAGTCGTCCCCCCAGTCCTCCATCCCCTAGTCGCCCCCCCCCAGTCCTCCATCCCCTAGTCGCCCCCCCCCCCCCCAAGTCGTCCATCCCCTAATCGGCCCCCCCCCCAGTCCTCCATCCCCTAGTCGTCGTCCCCCCCCAGTCCTCCATCCCTTAGTCGCCCCCCCAGTCCTCCATCCCCAAGTCGCCCCCCCCCTCAAGTCCACCATCCCCTAGTCGCCCCCACCCCCAAGTCGTCCATCCCCTAATCGCCCCCCCCCCCCAAGTCGTCCTCCCGAAGAGCCCCTCCTTCGCTAACCGCAGCGGCGCCGCCCCCGTCTTGCTCAGCTGAAGCTTACGTGGCGGGGCGGATGTGGCGCAACGAGGAAGAGGAAAGACCCGTGTTTATCGCCCTGGATCGTCGGGGGTCGTCTCCAGGGGGGAAGGGAGGGGTGGTGGTGGGGGGGGGGGAGGTATGGGGGGGTAGAAGGGGGGGATGATGGGGAGGTATGGGCGGGGGTAGAAGGGGGGGATGGTGGATAGGGGAGGTGAGGGGGAGTAATGGGGGTGGGGGAGGTATGGGTGTTGGGGAAAAGGGGGAGGTATAAGTGTTGGGGAGGAGGGGGAGTTATGGGGGTGGGGGTAGAGGGGGAGGCATGGGAGTGGGGTTAGAGGGAGAGGTATGGAGGTGGGGGAAGAGGGGAAGGTATAGGGGTGGGGGAAGAGGGGGAAGGGTGAGGTATAGGAAAGGGGAAGTATGGGGATGGGGAAAGAAGGAGGAGAAGGGGGCGATATAGAGGTTGGGGAAGTATGATGTGGGGAAAGAAGGGGGAGGTATAAAGGTGTGGTGAGGGCTGGGGATGGTGGGTGGGGTAAGAGGGTAGGTATGAGGGAGAAGGAGGGATGGGGTGGAAGGTAGAGACAGCAAGGGATGGGGGTTGGGGTACGAGAGGTATAGATGCGTTGAGTGTGGGGTGGAGAAGGTGAGGTAAACGATAGGGTTAGGAGAAGGGAGGGAGAAGAGGAGGGACGGAGAGAACGGGTCGAAAAATGGGGGACGGTCTGCGAAAAGTAAGTGGGAAAACAGGAGAGAAGGGATAAAGAAAACGATGGTGGGGTAAGGAAGGAAGGGAAGGGAGAAAGGGGGAAGGAGGAGGTAGAAAAAGAGGAGGATATGGGGGAGAGGAGGAGGAGAAAGTGAGGGGAGGGGAAGGAAGGGGAAATGGAGGAAACGGGAAAGAGGAGACTGCAGAAAGACAAGAAATGGGAAGGGAAAACAGGAAGAGCATGAAAGGGAGAGGGGAAGCAGGTCGAGAAGTCAAAGAAAGGAGGAAGAGGAGGAGATAAGGAAGCAAGAGATAAGAAAGGAGAGGAAGGAAAAAAGAAAAAGAAAACGAACACACACTTTCTCATCCTTAACCAAGTTCCTTCTCCACAATAATCTAACTGTTCCTCTTCAACCTGGCGTCAGTCCTAGATCATACGATACGCGTCATACCCAAGGTCACCTTAGTCACACCTGGAGTCCTAATTGCAAAACCGAAAGAAAGGTGTTCTCAAAGTGAAGAAAAAAAAGAAAAAATAAGAAAAAAAGGGTTATGACGTCACCGGATGCATCTGCAAGCTGGCCAGAGCGAGAACGCCAGGGCACAATGCAGCTGAAGGAACAGACTGTGGCTCCGGGTTGATTTACTAGTTCTTGCTATTACTGTTATCATCGTCGGTGTTATGATGATGATGATGATGGCGATGACGATGATGATGGTGGTGAGGTTTACGGTGGTGGTGAAGTGCTATCACTATTCTCATCGTCAGTGTTATGATGATGACGATGGCGATGATGGTGATGGTGGTTGTGGTGGTAATGATGGTGATGATGGTGGTGATGATGATGATAGTGATGATGATGGTGTTGGTGATGATGATGATGTATAAGGATGATAATGATAATAATATTCATGGTGATAATGGAGATAATGGTACCGATAATCAATGTAATAATTATAATAATGTTTATGAAAATGATAATGGTAATAAAAATAATAATGACAATAATGATCA
>NC_091583.1:20674312-20679312 GCF_042767895.1 Penaeus vannamei | reverse complement strand
AATCCGTTTAACAAGAAGGGCTGAACGAAAAGTTTTGGGAGAAAGGTTTGAGAGTTTTGGTCTTATTACGTTTATCGGTAAAATGATACTCAAAATAATTTTCATAGTTGTTATTAGTATTAAAGCGACGAACTGTGTGAAATATACTGCATATGTACAAAGATAATAAATGAAATATATTTATCACTAATATACATAAATATGTACATATATGTATATATACATACATACATATGTGTTTATATATATATATATATATATATATATATATGTGTGTGTGTGTGTGTGTGTGTGTGTGTGTGTGTGTGTGTGTGTGTGTGTGTGTGTGTGTGTGTGTGTGTGTGTGTATGCATGTATGCATATATACTTACACACAAACATACATATATATACACACATACCGTAGGTAAATATACATACACAATGTATATATACAGAAGGTAAATAGAAGATAGATGAATATCACAAGCTATTCGTACCCCAATAAACAGATAGATTACATAGATAGACAGCCATAGATTGATAGAGAGAGGGAGAGAAACCCTAAAAGGACCCGGCGAAGCCATCCAAGGGAGTGTAAAGTTAAATCGCACGAGGAGGTCGGGCAGAGGGAGCCGGGGGGGGGGGGGGGGTAAGGGGGTGAGGCGGCGAAGTGTAATCTGCTGTTTATTAAAGACATTGTGAAATGTGACTTGCAAGTATGGGTAAAAATACTAAGTACTAATGTATATAATGGTTGTGATTGTAGGGAAATAATTGTAATCATAAAGATAGTGATAACAATGGTAGTGATAGTCATGATAAAGACTTTGATAATCATCGTTATAATGATGATAATAATGATAAGCAAAGTAATAATCAAACAATGATAAGGTAATCATGTACTATACATAAAGATGTTATCATGACCATATTGAAGTGACAACAGCAATAGTGTTAACTATAAATATAACAATAACCTTAGAACAAAACTAAAAATGAAAAAAAATGAAAATAAAAGATAACACCATACCATAAAATACACACACACACAAAAAAAAAAACATAATCGAAAAAGTTATAATTTTCACAACAGCACGAGTGTTACAAGCATGGCAGCACCTAACCTTGCGTCTCTATAACATCACAAGTGTCCAATCCAGCTTCTCTATCACACCAGGACAGTCTATCGCTCTTTAACACCATCACAGTCGTCATATCAATCTCTCCATTATAGTCGTCACCTTAACAGTCGTTACTCCAGTCTCCATAACATTATGAAAATCACTCTAGCGTCTCCGTAACACTATAACTATCGTCACTCCAGCGTCTCTACAACGTCGAAGCATTGGACACTCTGGCGTCTACAGAATACCATTACACGTCACTCTAGCGTCACTATAACAACATAGCAAACTCCAACGTCTAAAGCATCACTCTAAAGCGTCACTATAGCACCAACATTGCAATCACTCCGTCACAATAAGCGCCACTATAAGAACAATAGTAACTATATCACCATAACAATCATCAATCCACCGTCACTATATCAACATAGCAGTCAGTACTATAACAACAATCGTCACAGATCACGGTCGCGAGATTTGTGTGCGGGTTTAGTTTGGGTTGTGTGGGTGGGGGCTTGTTTGTGTGCAGGCTTTGAAGCTGTTTTTGTGTATCGTTTGAGGTTTGAGGTTTTGTGTGTCGTTAGGTTTGAGGTTGTTTTATGTGTGGGTTTGTTTGGGGGTTTGGGGTTTGTGTGTGGGTTTGTTATATGTGTACTTGAGTGTGTCGATTTTTATTAATTATTATTTCTTTTAGTAAGTTTGTGTGCGGGGCTTGGTGTGTGTTTGCTGTGTCTACGTGAAGAGCTGTATTTGGGTGTGTTTGAGTGTGTCTGGGTTCTGGTTTATGTTTGCGTGTGTTTGTGTCTGTTTTTTGGTTTGAGCCTAGGCTTTGATTTGTCTCTGTGCTTGTATATAGTCCTTTTTTCGTGTGTTTGCATTAGTGTGCAAGTTTTGGTTTATGTATGCGCTTGTAAAAAGGCTTTTTTTGTGCGTGCATGTGTGTTTATGCGCGAGTTCTGAATTTGTGCGTTTGTATTTGGGGCAGCTTTCATGTGTGTATATTTCTTTGTGCTTGGGTATTTTTGTATGTGCGCGTTCATGAAAACATATCGTCTATGTATGTCTACATATACATATGTTTGCATGTCTGTCTGCCCAGCGCGTGGGTTTATGACTTTAATAAAAACGTCTCCATACAAAGCCTTAATGTAAACGGTCACAGAAAATGGGAAATGAAATGACGTGAACCACCACAAAAGAGGGTAATTAAAATGCAATTTAGAGTCATCCCGTTCTTTTATTTTGGTTGCTTTTCATTATTTGTTCATTTCTTTGTTTATGTCTGACATTACTCAGTATCAATATGCATTTAATACTTAACTTTGCCACATATTATTATTGCCATTTCCACATTTATTATTAAACAATATAATGAAATAGATACAAGTATGACTATAATAAATATTTACATTTTCTTCAGTATCATTAACAATAATGCTACAGTTTACAAACCGTGACGCCTAAATTGTTATTCCAGTCACATTCACAGTTAATACATATAACAAACATACACCGAAATTAACCCAAACTCATAATGATAATCTAATCAAAATAACGTTCACCCCTGCGGAGATAATAGAGGCCATATATAAGGACTAATAATTATCCCAAAGACTGATGACAACAGATAAAAAAATAATAAAAGATAAATAAATGAACAACATAAACTACTGCAAGATGAAAGAGATTGTTAAAAGAAATGCGAAAACAAGAACATTTTCTTGATAATGTACTTAATCTTTATCTCTTTTAATATCCTCCGTGTGCACAGACTAGATTAATAAATTTTTACGTTGGCAGATCTGAGTATGGGGCGATGGGAGGTATCTATTCGCTATAGGAATACTTTTTCTGTGGTGAATGATATGTTTCTAATGAAAAGTAAGGATAGGAACAGAGATAATGATGATAGAATGATAAAATTATGATAGAAATAATGGTAACAACTAAAACAGACGAAGTATACACCTCGAAGTACTATTTTTACTGATTTTCTTTTACGCATGTTGTCCTTTTTAACTTTGTTTACATTCGAGTCTAGCTTTTCGGTGGTGGTGGGTAAACTAGCATTTTTTGTAAATAAACAACAGTTTCTAATCGATGGGCAGTGGTTTTGCATTTGAATAAGCAAAGGAATCGTTAATCAACTCTAGAGACTATTGAAAAAAACAATAAGATATGAAAAAAAAGATTAACATGTGCTGAACAACTGAATTTCCCCGCGCTTGGAGTATAATCGCTTCAAATCGTTTCAAAATACGCCAGGGACTTGGAATATGAACTGCTGGATAAGAGACCGCCTAGCGCAGCTCGACTACCGAGGGATAATGCTGTTTCAGGCATAAATCTTACCTACAGGACACATGTTGCCAAAGGTAGGTGCTGAACTAGTACATACATTAGGCTAAGATCTGGGATGATTTAGAATTACCGGGAACTTTGAAAAAAGAGGTAAAACATGGTTGCAGTCGTTGAATTACTTTCGTTTGGTATGTTTTCCGGTTTTGATTATAATTTCTAAATTATAAGTACAAACACTTCAATATTACGAATATTACCTGATCATGACTGTAAAGCGATCGCCGTGGTTTCCCTGTCTTCGGAAAATATCCAACAAAATCCACCATGGATGTTCTTGCGAGATATAATTTATATTGGTTGTTTAATTCACTATAAAGGTCAGTAATTCGTAATGCTATTCATCACACGCGGCACTTTGGCATATGCTTCACTGCGGGTGGACTCGGCCGTTCGAGGCATTTTCAGGCGCCAGAACTCGAGATAAATGAAGCAGCCTTTCTTCCTGTTTGAATCGTAACGCATATACTTGATTGTTTTTTATTGTATTAAATGTCTTGACTCGCAATATGTAACAAAGTTATTTCGCAAAAAACAAAATAAACTGATAAACAAATAAGTAAATAATGAATAAAGACCTTACGGGGAAATTGGGTAGTTTTTAGGAAACAGCTGATTGCGTCTTTTTCCAATAATGCCAGAACTACTAATACAGACTTATCACATATTGCCTGTTTTTGTACTTCGGCTCTACGGCATATAGCAACATTTATCTAAACGTAGGCCTATGTTTGTATTTCAATGCATATGGCCTTCCGAGTCGCTGGCGGTTAAAATGTAAAGAAAGGAGAAAAATATCGACTTCGGGGATGTTCTTGGCCGGGGTTCATCGACCCCCCACCAAGCTTTCTAAAGGGGACCCCAAACGAGTTGATTAAACAGAACGCAATGCTTAGTTAGACTCCATCATTTCAGTCCACTGGCGTTTGCACGTAGTAGTACAAGGAAGCAAGATTTGGGATTACTTCTGGTCTTTTCCAGTTCAGTTGTGCTCCAATCTCTATTTTCTTACCTTTTCGGTAGATACTATCTTAATGGATTTACTTTCAATGAGTTTGTGTTTCAGCCATGGCATATACAATTTTACGGTAAAACCTGACATTTTTCGGAATTGTTTTGTAAGAAAGGGTTGTAGGATTTGTGTTCTATAAAAGAATTAGGTTTCCGGTTCAAAATGTATGTGAAGTAAGTTCACAAGCCACAACAGATGCATTTTTAGATTTATTGTGAAGTTCTGTGTTGGTGTATGGTATGATACAATTTGTCCCTTTTTTGTTTATTTTTACCGCCCTATGTGTCCTCAGAACGATTTCGAAAGAGGCCATTCTCGCCATTGGGGTCTTAGGTTAGGTTAGGTGGGTCTCTAAGCCTATATTCCCCACAAGGAAATTTGAAATTACCCCCATGTTTTCCAGGAGTGTTGCGATGAGAGAGAGAGAGGGAGAGAGGAGGAGAGGGAGAGAGTGGGAGAGGGGGTGAGGGAGGGAGAGAGGGAGGGAGAGAGGGGGAGAGGGAGGGAGAGAGGGGGAGAGGGAG
>NC_091583.1:20632965-20640465 GCF_042767895.1 Penaeus vannamei | reverse complement strand
AACCTAAACAGGAAAGAAAGGTGAGATCGAGTAGAAAGAAAAAAAGGGAGAAAAAAAATCGAGGAAATAAAAATAGGAGAGAAAGGCGTGATAGGAGAGAACAAAACTGAAAACAGTGAAAGAGAAGAATGAGATAGAAAGAAAAAAACGAAAAAGATAGAGAAAACAGCCAGGAGAAATGTGTGATAGGAGAGAGAAATAGAAGAGTGAGATGTGAGAGAAAGCAGAAACGGAGAAAATAGAGAAGATAGAGACAGGAGAGAAATGTGTGACTGAAGAGAACAAAAAGGAGAAAAGAAAGATGTGAGAGAAAAGCAGAAACGAAGAAAAAATAGAGAAAGGAGAGGAAGCTGAAACGAACGAATAACACAAAGGAAAACAGAAACAGGAGAGAAATCAGAAACGAAGGAATAAAACAGAAAACAGAGACAGGAAAGAAAAGGAGAGAATGGAAAGAGAGCAGAAACGAAGAAAATAAAATAGAAAACAGATGCAGGAGAGAAAGCAGAAACAAAGGAAGAAAACAAAGAAAACGAGGGAATAAAATAGGAAAAACAGAGACAGGAAAAAAAGGAGAGAATGGAAAGAGAGCAGAAACGAATGAAATAAAACAGAAAACAGATACAGGAGAGAAAGCAGAAACGAAGCAATAAAACAAAGAAAACAGAAACGGGAGAGATAGAAACGAGAGAATTAACCCAAGATAACAGAGGCAGGAGAGACAAGTTGAGAACAGAGAGAAAGCAGAAACGAAGGAATAAAACAGACAGAAGAGACGAGGTGAGAAAGGAGTGAAAGTAGAAACGAAGGAATAAAACAGAGACAGGAGAGACAAGTTGAGAACGGAGAGAAATCAGAAACGAAGGAATAAAACAGAGACAGAAGAGACGAGATTAGAACTCAGAGAAATCAGAAACGAAGGAATAAAACAGAGACAGGAGAGACGAGGTGAGAACGGAGAGAAATCAGAAACGAAGGCATAAAACACACAGGAGAGACAAGATGAGAACGGAGATAAATCAGACACGAAGGAATAAAACAGAGGCAGGAGAGACCAGTTGAGAACGCAGAGAAATCAGAAACGAAGAAATAAAACACACAGGAGAGACGAGGTGAGACCGGAGAGAAAGCAGAAACGAAGGAATAAAACAGACACAGGAGAGACAAGGTGAGAACGCAGAGAAATCAGAAACGAAGGAATAAAACAGACACATGAGAGACAAGATGAGAACGGAGAGAAATCAGAAACGAAGGAATAAAACAGACACAGGAGAGACAAGATGAGAATGGAGAGAAATCAGAAACGAAGGAATAAAACAGAAACAGGAGAGACGAGGTGAGAACGCAGAGAAATCAGAAACGAAGGAATAAAACAGAGACAGGAGAGACAAGTTGAGAACGCAGAGAAATCAGAAACGAAGGAATAAAACAGACACATGAGAGACAAGATGAGAATGGAGAGAAATCAGAAACGAAGGAATAAAACAGAGACGGGAGAGACAAGATGAGAATGGAGAGAAATCAGAAACGAAGGAATTAAACAGACACAGGAGAGACAAGATGAGAATGGAGAGAAATCAGAAACGAAGGAATAAAACAGAAACAGGAGAGACGAGGTGAGAACGCAGAGAAATCAGAAACGAAGGAATAAAACAGAGACAGGAGAGACGAGATTAGAACGCAGAGAAATCAGAAACGAAGGAATAAAACAGACACAGGAGAAACGAGGTGAGAACGCAGAGAAATCAGAAACGAAGGAATAAAACAGAGACAGGAGAGACAAGTTGAGAACGGAGAGAAAGCAGAAACGAAGGAATAAAACAGAGACAGGAGAGACGAGGTGAGAAAGGAGTGAAAGCAGAATCGAAGGAATAAAACAGAGACAGGAGAGACGAGGTGAGAAAGGAGTGAAATCAGAAACGAAGGAATAAAACAGAGACAGGAGAGACGAGGTGAAAAAGGAGTGAAATCAGAAACGAAGGAATAAAACAGAGACAGGAGAGACAAGTTGAGAACGGAGAGAAAGCAGAAACGAAGGAATAAAACAGAGACAGGAGAGACGAGGTGAGAAAGGAGTGAAAGCAGAATCGAAGGAATAAAACAGACAGGAGAGACGAGGTGAGAAAGGAGTGAAATCAGAAACGAAGGAATAAAACAGAGACAGGAGAGACGAGGTGAAAAAGGAGTGAAATCAGAAACGAAGGAATAAAACAGACACATGAGAGACAAGATGAGAATGGAGAGAAATCAGAAACGAAGGAATAAAACAGAGACGGGAGAGACAAAATGAGAACGGAGAGAAATCAGAAACGAAGGAATTAAACAGACACAGGAGAGACAAGATGAGAATGGAGAGAAATCAGAAACGAAGGAATAAAACAGAAACAGGAGAGACGAGGTGAGAACGCAGAGAAATCAGAAACGAAGGAATAAAACAGAGACAGGAGAGACGAGATTAGAACGCAGAGAAATCAGAAACGAAGGAATAAAACAGACACAGGAGAAACGAGGTGAGAACGCAGAGAAATCAGAAACGAAGGAATAAAACAGACACAGGAGAGACAAGTTGAGAACGGAGAGAAAGCAGAAACGAAGGAATAAAACAGAGACAGGAGAGACGAGGTGAGAAAGGAGTGAAAGCAGAATCGAAGGAATAAAACAGAGACAGGAGAGACAAGATGAGAACGGAGAGAAATCAGAAACGAAGGAATAAAACAGACAGGAGAGACGAGGTGAGAACGGAGGGAAATCAGAAACGAAGGAATAAAACAGAGACAGGAGAGACAAGTTGAGAACGGAGAGAAAGCAGAAACGAAGGAATAAAACAGAGACAGGAGAGACAAGGTGAGAACGCAGAGAAATCAGAAACGAAGGAATAAAACAAACAGGAGAGACAAGATGAGAACGAAGAGAAATCAGAAACGAAGAAATAAAACAGAGACAGGAGAGACAAGTTGAGAACGCAGAGAAATCAGAAACGAAGGAATAAAACAGACACAGGAGAGACGAGGTGAGAAAGGAGTGAAAACAGAAACGAAGGAATAAAACAGACACGGAAGAGACAAGATGAGAACGCAGAGAAATCAGAAACGAAGGAATAAAACAGAGACAGGAGAGACAAGATGAGAACGGAGAGAAAGCAGAAACGAAGGAATAAAACAGAGACAGGAGAGACGAGGTGAGAAAGGAGTGAAAACAGAAACGAAGGAATAAAACAGACACGGAAGAGACAAGATGAGAACGCAGAGAAATCAGAAACGAAGGAATAAAACAGAGACAGGAGAGACAAGATGAGAACGGAGAGAAAGCAGAAACGAAGGAATAAAACAGAGACAGGAGAGACAAGATGAGAACGGAGAGAAATCAGAAACGAAGGAATAAAACAGACACAGGAGAGACGAGGTGAGAACGGAGGGAAATCAGAAACGAAGGAATAAAACAGAGACAGGAGAGACAAGTTGAGAACGGAGAGAAAGCAGAAACGAAGGAATAAAACAGAGACAGGAGAGACAAGATGAGAACGGTGAGAAATCAGAAACGAAGGAATAAAACAGAGACAGGAGAGACAAGGTGAGAACGCAGAGAAATCAGAAACGAAGGAATAAAACAAACAGGAGAGACAAGATGAGAACGCAGAGAAAGCAGAAACGAAGGAATAAAACAGAGACAGGAGAGACAAGATGAGAACGGAGAGAAATCAGAAACGAAGGAATAAAACAGACACAGGAGAGACGAGGTGAGAAAGGAGTGAAAACAGAAACGAAGGAATAAAACAGACACGGAAGAGACAAGATGAGAACGCAGAGAAATCAGAAACGAAGGAATAAAACAGACACGGAAGAGACAAGATGAGAACGCAGAGAAATCAGAAGCGAAGGAATAAAACAAAGACAGGAGAGACAAGTTGAGAACGCAGAGAAATCAGAAACGAAGGAATAAAACAGACACGGGAGAGACAAGTTGAGAACGAAGAGAAATCAGAAACGAAGAAATAAAACAGAGACAGGAGAGACAAGTTGAGAACGGAGAGAAAGCAGAAACGAAGGAATAAAACAGACACAGGAGAGACGAGGTGAGAAAGGAGTGAAAGCAGACACGGGGCGAGAGACAGCGCGCGAGGCAGTCAGGTCATGAGGTCCCGCGCACACGTGCTCTGGTCACTCGAGCATACAAGGCGAGGCAGCTTAAGGAAGTCATTTGTGATAATTGCTGTTCCTTCGAGTGGCACACCGGCGTTACTCCTCCTGCTCCTGTTCGTAATGCTGCTGCTGCTGGTTCCTCCTCCTCCTCTTCGTCCTCGGCTTCTTCTTCTTCTTCTCCTCTTCCTCCTCTTCCTCCCTTTTCTCCTCCTCCTTCGTCTTCTTCTTTTCTTCTTCCTCCTCCTCCTCCTCCTCCTCTTCCCCCTCCCTCTTTGCTCCTCCTTCCTTCCTTCCTCTTCCTCCTCCCCTCCTCGTCCCTCCCCTCCTTTTCCTCCCTCCCTCCTCCTCCTCCTCCCTCCCTCCTCCTCCTCCTCCCTCCCTCCCTCCTCCTCCTCCTCCTCCTCCTCCTCCTCCTCCTCCTCCTCCTCCTCCTCCTCCTCCTCCTCCTCCTCCTCCTCCTCCTCCTCCTCCTCCTCTCTCCTCCTCCCTCCTTCTCCCCTTTCTTACTCCTCCTTCGCTGATCGTTATTTTTCCATATTTTATCACTTCTGAAAGCCCAATGTATGCAGGAAAAAAATATGAAAGATAATATAAAACGAGTGAAGTGGTGAATAAATCTGTGAATACTTAGATAAGGAAGTGAATAAATTAAATACGTTTTTTATGGAAATGAGTCTTTGTTGTTGCTTCTGTCTCCCGTTTACTGCTCTTTATCTTTTCCTATTCGCTTATATGATTTATTCAATTTATTGTTCATGTTATTCTTTTATTCTCGCTTATTTTGGGTCTTATGTATTATTTTCATTATTATTATTTTTTCTCTTTTTATTGTCAGCATGTCTACAATAGCATTTTTTATTTCCCTGTGTACTTCGTGTTTCTTCGCACATCCCCTTTCGTGTCCACCATTTTTATCATTTATCATCTTACTTTCCTTCATCATGTTATTGGCTATCCCCTTTCGTACCTACCATTTCGTCCTCAATTTTTTCATAAGTCCGTATCCCTCCAGACATCACCCCTTTATCACTTATTATCCAATTTATTCTTCATTATATAACCCAGTATCCCCCATCATCCCCACCAATTTATTAAACCTTATTTTACCCCTTTTCCAATTACATCATCCCTTCCCCCTTATTAATATTAATCATCACTTAATTCATATTTTTTTTTTACCTTAGTCCCGTAGCCCCTCAGACGTCACCATCGCCTAATTTCACACACTTGAAAACGCGCGCTTATGGGAGGCGGACTGACCGGGCGCCGTTGCCTTAATCTCTTCCAGCTGCTCGGGGGTAATCAGGGCTCGCGGGCTGGAAATCGGTGTTATGGGGTGGTGGTTAGTTCTGTTTTTTGATGGTTGTTGTTTTCTGTTTTTTTTCTGGTTGTCATCTTGTTTTTTTTCTTTTTTTTTGTAATTTAGTTTAGTTTGTTTGGTGTTTTATTTTTTCTTTCATTTTTTTTTTATTTTTTTTTTTCACTGGTTTTCCTGTTTTTATTTTATTATGTTTTTTTCTAGTTTGTTTGGTATTCTTTCTTCATTCTTTTTTATTCTTTTTCTTTTTTACTGGTTTCATTCTTTAGAAAAAATCTCTTCCTTTTTCTTCCTCCTTTTTTTTCTTTCGTTCGTTGGCTCTTTCATTCATTTATTCTTCCGCACCTTCTTTTTCATCTTTACTCCCTCTCTTTCCATCCTCTTTTACTCTCTTTCTCCCGAGGAAGAGGACGAGCAATACGGTCAGTTCACGCCCACACACAGCCCTTTTCTTTCTTTCTTTCGTTTAACATCTCTTTGTTTCTTTCTCTTTTCCTCTTTCTTTTTTCAATCCTTTCCCCACCGAGGAAAGTAAAAAGGCATTTTCGTTTTTTCTTTACCTTTCTTTACTTTTTTTTCTTTTCTTGTTCTTCATCTTCTCCCCCCCTCTCTCTCTCTCTCTCTCTCTCTCTCTCTCTCTCTCTCTCTCTCTCTCTCTCTCTCTCTCTCTCTCTCTCTCTCTCTCTCTCTATCTCTCAATCTATCTATATATCTCTTTCTCTATCTCATTTTCATCTTTTTTTTTCTCTCTTCTCTTACACAGGAAGACGAACAAGAGGAAGGGCAGTACGGTTAACCCACATCCACTCACGCACCTTTCTTTCTTTCCCTTTTTCTTTCGTTTTTTCATTCTTTAATTCTCTCTGTATTCTCTCTGTCTTCTTTTCGCCCTTTGTATCTTTTTCTCGCCTGCGTTTATGCTCTGTTTGTTCGTTTGTTTCTTTCTTTCCAAATAGAATGGTGAGTCTTCCTTTCGTTCCTTCGTTGTATCTATCTTTCCTTCTCTCTATAACTTTATTCCGTTTCTTATCTTATGTTTATTCTCTCATTCTTCCATCCATTCGTTATTTCTTTCTTTCTCTCTCTCTCTCTTTTCCTTTCTCCGCATGGAAGACGACAACCTTTTTTTTCTTGATCTTTCATTGTCTTCCGCCCTCTCTCTCTCTTTCTCCTTCTCCTTCTTCTTCTCCTTATCCCTCTCCCTCTCCCTTCCTCCCCTCCCTCCCCTTCCCTCCGTCCCTCCCTCCCTCCCTCCTCCCTCCCTCCCTCCCTCCCTCCCTCCCTCCCTCCCTCCCTCCCTCTCTCTCTCTCTCTCTCTCTCTCTCTCTCTCTCTCTCTCTCTCTCTCTCTCTCTCTCTCTCTCTCTCTCTCTTTCTTTCTTTCTCTCCTCATCCCTCTTCCTTTCCCCTCCCCCTCCCTCTCCATCTCTCTCTCTCTCTCTCTCTCTCTCTCTCTCTCTCTCTCTCTCTCTCTCTCTCTCTCTCTCTCTCTCTCTCTCTCTCTCTCTCTCTCTCTCTCTCTCTCTCTCTCTCTCTCTCTCTCTCTCTCTCTCTCTCTCTCTCTCTCTCTCTCTCTCTCTCTCTCTCTCTCTCTCTCTCTGTCTCTCTCTCTCTCTCTCTCTCTCTCTCTCTCTCTCTCGTTCTCCACATAGCAAGACGAGGAAGAGGAAGAGGAGGACCAGTACAGCCAACCAAACCCCCCCCTCCCCCTACCCACCCCCACCCTCCCACTACCCACCGACCCACTGGCCTCTGCCCACGCGCCACTGCCCACCTGGCGCTGCCCTGCAACACTGCATAATAATTATATGCTCTGTATATATAAAATTCGTTTAATGACTGGATGTTATTAAAAAGTTGCATTACATGGCCAATGACTCTTTCATTTTTGAAGTGAGGCGCGAGATCATGAGGGGGAGGGGGGAGTGAGGGGGGTGGGGGGAGATGCGGTTTTTGGGCTTTTTTGTGTGTGTTTGCATTTTGTGGTTTTATAGATGGGTTGGTGTGTGCTTGTTTTTTACGTGTTTTATAAATGTATTTGTGT
>NC_091583.1:20607965-20612965 GCF_042767895.1 Penaeus vannamei | reverse complement strand
GGAGGGGCGGAAGGAGGGAGGAGGGAGGGGGAGAAGAAGGGGGAGAAGGGGAGAGGCGGAAGAGGAGGGAGGGAAGGGGGAGAGGAGGGAGGGGAAAGGAGGAGAAGGGGAGGGGGGGAAAGGGGGAGAGGCGCGGAAGAGGAGGGAGGGAAGGGGAGAAGAAGGGGGGGAAGGGGTGAGGCGGAAGAGAGGGAGGGGAAGGGAGAGGATTGAGGGGAAGGGGGTGAGGCGGAAGAGGAGGCGGAAGGGGAGAAGAAGGGAGGAAGGGGTGAGGCGGAAGAGGAGGAAAGGAAGGGGTGAGGCGGAAGAGGAGAGAGGGAAGGGGAGAGGAGATTGAGGGGAAGGGGTGAGGCGGAAGAGGGGGGGAGGAGAGGCGGTAAAGGAGAGAGGGAAGGGGAGAGACGGAAGAGGAGGGAGGGGAGGGGAGAAGAAGGGGGGAAGGGGAGAGGCGGAAAAGGAGGGAGGGAAAGGGAGAGGCGGAAGAGGAGGGAGGGAAAGGGAGAGGCGGAAGAGGAGGGAGGGAAGGGAGGAAGGTGGGGGTAGAGGGAGTTGGAGGGGTACGTTTCTGCGATTCCTTGCCAATTACTTCACTTTCCTTATTTACCTTCCTCAGCCTTCCTCAGCCTTTTCCTCTCTTACCCATCCTCTACTTTCTACCCTTCCGTCTTTGGAGGAAGAGGAGAAGGGAAGGGAAAGTTTCAGTTCTTCTCTCTCCTCTCTCCTTGTCACTTCTCTCTCTCCTCGCCCTCCTCTTTCCCTTTTCTTCTTACACCATAATAGGATCAACCTCCCTGCCCCCCTCCCATTTTCCTCCTCCTCATTTTCCCCTCTTCTTATTCTCTTATTCTTATTTTCCTTTACCATCTCTCTGCGCTTCTCTTCCCCTTCCCGCTCTCCTTACCTCCTTATCTTCTCCTTCTCTCGCCTCCTCTCTCCTCCTACCGTCTTTTTCCACTCCTCCTCCTCCTCCTCCTCCTCCTCCTCCTCCCTCCTCCTTCCTCCTCCTCCTCCTCCTCCTCCTCCTCCCTCCTCCTCCTCCCTCCTCCCCTCACACTCCGGTTCCCCAAACCCTTCCCTCTCCTCTTCCTTATTCACAAAACTGTCTCCTCCTTTACCTCCCCCTTTATTCCTCCACACGATCTAAACCCTCATTCGCCCCCTCTCCCCCTTCCCCTCTCCTCTCCTCCCTCCTCCCTCTTCAACCCTTGTCCTCCTCGCTCCTCCCTTCCTCTTCACTCCTCCTTTCCCCTTTCCCTCTTCACTCCCTTACTCGTTTCTCTCTCAGCTCCCTCCATCCTCTCAGCCTACCTCCTCTCTTTCCATCCTCACTCCCCCCTTCCCATCCTCACTCCTCCCTCCTCCTTTCCCTTCCCCCCTCACTCCTCCTTCGCCCTCCTTTCCCCTTTCCATCCCACCTCCTCCTTCCCCCTTTCCCTCATCCCTCCTCCCTCCCCCTCCTCCTCCATTCCCTCTTCCACCCCCTCCCTCCTCCTTCCCCTTCCCCCTCCCTCTCACTCCCCCTCTTCTTCCACCCCCCTCACTCCTTCCTCCTCCTTCCCCTTCCCCCTCACTCCCCCTTTCCCCCCTCCCTCCTCCTTCCCTCTTCCCTTATCAACACGTCGGCGCACTCCATCTGCTCTCCCACTCCTCAAAAGGTCATTGACCTGATAAATCCGGTGTTCCTCATGACTTAAAAATGAATACGGTTTAGATTTTTTTCTTTTCTTCTTTCGTGTATTTTTCGTGTTTTTTTCTTTTTTTTTTCTTTTTTTCCATTTTCACCTTTTTCTTTTTTTTTTCTTTTTCTTGTTTGATTTTTTTCTCCTTTTGTTCTTTTTTCTCACTTTTTTTTTCTTTTTCGTTTCCGTCTGATTTTTTTCTCTTTTTTCAATGTTTTTCGTACATTTTTCTTATTTCTTTTTATTATTATTATTATTATTATTATTATTTATTTATTTTTTTTAGGTTGGGGGATATAAGGAAAGGCTGTTGTATGTTCTCTATCATGGGGGCGGGGTGGAGGGAGGGAGGGAGGGAGGAGAGAAAGAGGGGTGAAGGAGAGGGAAGGGAGAAGGAAGAGGAGGTGAAGGTAAGGAGAAGGAGATAAAACTTTGGCGGGCGAGGAGGCGAGAAGAAAGGGAGACAAGGTGGAAGAGAGAGAGGGGGAGGGAGAAGAAGAGACAAGAAAGGGGATAAAGAGATAAGGGAGGGCAGAGGGCGAAGAAGGAACGGGATAAGAGAGCGTGAGAAAGGAATGAGAGAGAGAGAGAGAGAGGAGAGAGAGAGAGAGAGAGAGAGAGAGAGAGAGAGAGAGAGAGAGAGAGAGAGAGAGAGTAGAGAGAGAGAGAGAGAGAGAGAGTAGAGGTAAAAAGAAAGAGTAAGAAGGGAGGAAAGGAGCATAAACGGACGAAGTAGAAGGAGAGAAAGAGGGAGGGGGGAGGGGGTTTGGAGTTGCCGTGGATGATGTAAATGTGCATCATCACCATCGCCAAATATCATCGTCATCACTACCATTATCATCACCATTATCATTATCATCTCCGTCATCCCCGCCACCACCACCATCTTCATCACAACCATTATCATTATCATCATCATCACCGCTACCCTCATTATCACTACCATCATCATTATCATCATCATCGTCATCACCACCACTACTACCACCACCATCATCATCCCTACTATTATCATTATCATTACCACCACCACCACCTTCGTCATCACTAGCATTGTCATCATCATCACCACCATCACTATCATCACCATCACCACCACCACCACCACAACCATCATCACCACAACCATCACCATCATTATCATCATCATCACTATCATCAAACACCACTATGATAGTAATATCAGCAATATATCAAGATTCAGAAACCACAATAATATATAACGAAAACACAGAAATGCATGTTTGATTGATGGGATAAAAATAAGTGCATATAAAAGGCCAAGTCTGAATACATGTCTCTAGCCACGAGAAAAAAAAACTGTTTTATTCATAAATCTAAAGTTCACTTAAATACACGTACCCTAGTGTGGGTACATACACAGCCACACACGCACACGCACACAGTGTAGTGGTGGTCTGGTGGATACAAGTTACTCAGGGTACGTGAATTTAACAGCTTATCTACAAACATGCACGGAAGGAGGGAGAGGGAGAGGGAGAGAGGGAGGGGGAGGGAGAAGGGGGAAGGAGGGAGGAGAGGGAGAAGGGGGAAGAGGAGGGAGAGGGGGAGAGGGAGAAGGGAGGGGGAAGGAGGGAGGGAGGGGGAGGGGAAAGGGAGAGGGAGGGGGAGGGAAGGGGAGAGGGAGGGGGAGGGAAGGGGAGGGAGAGAGAGGGGGGAGAGGGAGGGGGGGGGGGGGGGGGGGAGGGGGAAGGGGAGAGAGGGGTGAGAGGGAGGGGAGGGAGGGAGAGGAGAGGGAGAGGGAGAGGGAGAGGGAGAGGGAGAGGGAGAGGAGAGGGAGAGGGAGAGGGAGAGGGAGAGGGAGAGGGAGAGAGAGAGAGAGAGAGAGAGAGAGAGAGAGAGAGAGAGAGAGAGAGAGAGAGAGAGAGAGAGAGAGAGGGGGAGAGGGAGAGAGAGAGAGGTGTGTAAGAAACAAAAACACATTAGATACTGTACATGTACTCATATACACTCGTAAATACAGATATACTCTACATACATACGTATGCACGCACGCACACGCGCATACAATTAAGACATATTTTCCTCTACAACGAAAGCAAGACATACACTCTCAACTCGAACTCACACGCACACACACACTCACACTCACACACACATACACACACACACACACACACACACACACACACACACACAACACACTATAAATACACAACACACACACACACACACACACAAACACACAAACACACAAACACACACACACACACACACACACACACACACACACACACACACACACACACACACACACACACACACACACACACACACACACACACACACACACACACACACACACACACGCATCGCACGCACGCACACACGCACACGTTAAGGATGCGCTGCCTAAGGACGCGCACACACGCCCAGACAGGAGGTAACACGACACCCAGACAGGGACGAGACGACCAGCCGACGCCCAGGTGGACTCCAGGTGGACAGCAGCGCCATCTCAATAGGGGGGAGGGGGACAGGTGAGAGGAGGGAGGGGGGGCAGGTGAGAGGGGGGACGGGGGTTGGGTATGGGGGGAGGGGGGGAAGGTAGTTGGGGTGAGGATTGTGAGGAAGAGGGGGAAGTGTGCGGGGTGGGGGGAGAAGGTGGGGTGGGGGAAAGGGGAGGGTGAATGGGGTGGGGTTGAGAGGGGAGTGGAAAAGGGGAGGGAATGGGGAGGGGGGGAAGGTGGGGTGGAGAAAGGGGAGGGAATGGAGTTGGGGAAGGTAGAGAGAGAGGGGAAGGTGGGGTGGAAAGAGGGAGGGAAATGGGGTAGGGAGGGAAGGAGGGGTAAAGAAAAGATGGAAAATTAGAATAGTATGGGGTGGGGAGCGGAAAGTAGAGAGAGAGAGAGAGAGAGAGAGAGAGAGAGAGAGAGAGAGAGAGAGAGAGAGAGAGATGGGGAAACGGAGAGAAAGGGAGAGAGGGAGAATGGGAAAGGCCGGGTTGACATAGGTGGGGAAGATGGAGAGGGGAGAGAGAAAAAGCTGACTAAGATAGGGGGAGGGAGAGCGAAAGTGGGAGTGGAGAGGAGGAGGGGAGAGGGAAAGGGCAGACAATAGGGAAGGAGAGGGAAGAACGAAGTGTGCGTTGGAGAGGGGACAGAGTGAGACCAGGCAGGTGGAAGGATGGTGGTAAACTACGGGAGATGTGAGGGAGTAGGGGAGGGGGCAAGGAGAGAAGGGAGAGTGGGGGAGGAAGAGAGGAGGGGAGGGGAGAGGAGATGGAAGAGAGGAGAGGGAGGGGACGCAAGGAGAGAAGGGGAGGGGGAGGGGATGGAGCAAAGAGAGAAGGGGAGGGGG
>NC_091583.1:20585465-20590465 GCF_042767895.1 Penaeus vannamei | reverse complement strand
GTCTTCCTCACTCTGCTTCACCCTTGGCACTGGTCTTCCTCACTCTGCTTCACCCTTGGCACTGGTCTTCCTCACTCTGCTTCACCCTTGGCACTGGTCTTCCGTTTGCTTCACCCTTGGCACTGGTCTTCCGTTTGCTTCACCCTTGGCACTGGTCTTCCGTTTGCTTCACCCTTGGCACTGGTCTTCCGTTTGCTTCACCCTTAGCACTGGTCTTCCTCACTCTGCTTCACCCTTGGCACTGGTCTTCCGTTTGCTTCACCCTTGGCACTGGTCTTCCTCACTCTGCTTCACCCTTGGCACTGGTCTTCCGTTTGCTTCACCCTTGGCACTGGTCTTCCGTTTGCTTCACCCTTGGCACTGGTCTTCCTCACTCTGCTTCACCCTTGGCACTGGTCTTCCGTTTGCTTCACCCTTGGCACTGGTCTTCCGTTTGCTTCACCCTTGGCACTGGTCTTCCGTTTGCTTCACCCTTGGCACTGGTCTCCCTCACTCTGCTTCACCCTTGGCACTGGTCTTCCGTTTGCTTCACCCTTGGCACTGGTCTTCCGTTTGCTTCACCCTTGGCACTGGTCTTCCGTTTGCTTCACCCTTGGCACTGGTCTTCCGTTTGCTTCACCCTTGGCACTGGTCTTCCGTTTGCTTCACCCTTGGCACTGGTCTCCTCACTCTGCTTCACCCTTGGCACTGGTCTTCCGTTTGCTTCACCCTTGGCACTGGTCTTCCGTTTGCTTCACCCTTGGCACTGGTCTTCCGTTTGCTTCACCCTTGGCACTGGTCTTCCTCACTCTGCTTCACCCTTGGCACTGGTCTTCCTCACTCTGCTTCACCCTTGGCACTGGTCTTCCTCACTCTGCTTCACCCTTGGCACTGGTCTTCCTCACTCTGCTTCACCCTTGGCACTGGTCTTCCGTTTGCTTCACCCTTGGCACTGGTCTCCCTCACTCTGCTTCACCCTTGGCACTGGTCTTCCGTTTGCTTCACCCTTGGCACTGGTCTTCCGTTTGCTTCACCCTTGGCACTGGTCTTCCGTTTGCTTCACCCTTGGCACTGGTCTTCCTCACTCTGCTTCACCCTTGGCACTGGTTTTCCTCACTCTGCTTCACCCTTGGCACTGGTCTTCCTCACTCTGCTTCACCCTTGGCACTGGTCTCCCTCACTCTGCTTCACCCTTGGCACTGGTCTTCCGTTTGCTTCACCCTTGGCACTGGTCTTCCTCACTCTGCTTCACCCTTGGCACTGGTCTTCCTCACTCTGCTTCACCCTTGGCACTGGTCTTCCTCACTCTGCTTCACCCTTGGCACTGGTCTTCCTCACTCTGCTTCACCCTTGGCACTGGTCTTCCGTTTGCTTCACCCTTGGCACTGGTCTTCCGTTTGCTTCACCCTTGGCACTGGTCTTCCGTTTGCTTCACCCTTGGCACTGGTCTCCCTCACTCTGCTTCACCCTTGGCACTGGTCTTCCTCACTCTGCTTCACCCTTGGCACTGGTCTTCCGTTTGCTTCACCCTTGGCACTGGTCTTCCTCACTCTGCTTCACCCTTGGCACTGGTCTTCCGTTTGCTTCACCCTTGGCACTGGTCTTCCTCACTCTGCTTCACCCTTGGCACTGGTCTTCCTCACTCTGCTTCACCCTTGGCACTGGTCTTCCTCACTCTGCTTCACCCTTGGCACTGGTCTTCCTCACTCTGCTTCACCCTTGGCACTGGTCTTCCGTTTGCTTCACCCTTAGCACTGGTCTTCCTCACTCTGCTTCACCCTTGGCACTGGTCTTCCGTTTGCTTCACCCTTGGCACTGGTCTTCCGTTTGCTTCACCCTTGGCACTGGTCTTCCGTTTGCTTCACCCTTGGCACTGGTCTTCCTCACTCTGCTTCACCCTTGGCACTGGTCTTCCGTTTGCTTCACCCTTGGCACTGGTCTTCCTCACTCTGCTTCACCCTTGGCACTGGTCTTCCGTTTGCTTCACCCTTGGCACTGGTCTTCCGTTTGCTTCACCCTTGGCACTGGTCTTCCTCACTCTGCTTCACCCTTGGCACTGGTCTTCCGTTTGCTTCACCCTGGCACTGGTCTTCCTCACTCTGCTTCACCCTTGGCACTGGTCTTCCGTTTGCTTCACCCTTGGCACTGGTCTTCCTCACTCTGCTTCACCCTTGGCACTGGTCTTCCGTTTGCTTCACCCTTGGCACTGGTCTTCCGTTTGCTTCACCCTTGGCACTGGTCTCCCTCACTCTGCTTCACCCTTGGCACTGGTCTTCCTCACACTGCTTCACCCTTGGCACTGGTCTTCCTCACTCTGCTTCACCCTTGGCACTGGTCTTCCTCACTCTGCTTCACCCTTGGCACTGGTCTTCCTCATTTTGTCATCCTGTCACTCGTTCTCCCACACTCTGCTTCACCCTTGGCACTGGTCTTCCTCACACTGCTTCACCCTGTCACTCGTTCTCCCTCACTCTGCTTCACCCTTGGCACTGGTCTTCCTCACTCTGCTTCACCCTTGGCACTGGTCTTCCGTTTGCTTCACCCTTGGCACTGGTCTCCCTCACTCTGCTTCACCCTTGGCACTGGTCTTCCTCACACTGCTTCACCCTTGGCACTGGTCTTCCTCACTCTGCTTCACCCTTGGCACTGGTCTTCCTCACTCTGCTTCACCCTTGGCACTGGTCTTCCTCATTTTGTCATCCTGTCACTCGTTCTCCCACACTCTGCTTCACCCTTGGCACTGGTCTTCCTCACACTGCTTCACCCTGTCACTCGTTCTCCCTCACTCTGCTTCACCCTTGGCACTGGTCTTCCTCACTCTGCTTCACCCTTGGCACTGGTCTTCATTTTGTCATCCTGTCACTCGTTCTCCCACACTCTGCTTCACCCTTGGCACTGGTCTTCCTCACTCTGCTTCACCCTTGGCACTGGTCTTCCTCACTCTGCTTCACCCTTGGCACTGGTCTTCCTCACACTGCTTCACCCTTGCCACTGGTCTTCCTCACTCTGCTTCACCCTTGGCACTGGTCTTCCTCACACTGCTTCACCCTTGCCACTGGTCTTCCTCACTCTGCTTCACCCTTGGCACTGGTCTTCCTCACACTGCTTCACCCTTGGCACTGGTCTTCATTTTGTCATCCTGTCACTCGTTCTCCCACACTCTGCTTCACCCTTGCCACTGGTCTTCCTCACTCTGCTTCACCCTTGGCACTGGTCTTCCTCACTCTGCTTCACCCTTGGCACTGGTCTTCCTCACTCTGCTTCACCCTTGGCACTGGTCTTCCTCACACTGCTTCACCCTTGGCACTGGTCTTCATTTTGTCATCCTGTCACTCGTTCTCCCACACTCTGCTTCACCCTTGGCACTGGTCTTCCTCACTCTGCTTCACCCTTGGCACTGGTCTTCCTCACTCTGCTTCACCCTTGGCACTGGTCTTCCTCACTCTGCTTCACCCTTGGCACTGGTCTTCCTCACTCTGCTTCACCCTTGGCACTGGTCTTCCGTTTGCTTCACCCTTGGCACTGGTCTTCCTCACACTGCTTCACCCTTGGCACTGGTCTCCCTCACTTTGCTTCACCCTTGGCACTGGTCTCCCTCACTCTGCTTCACCCTTGGCACTGGTCTTCCTCACTCTGCTTCACCCTTGGCACTGGTCTCCCTCACTCTGCTTCACCCTTGGCACTGGTCTCCCTCACTCTGCTTCACCCTTGGCACTGGTCTCCCTCACTCTGCTTCACCCTTGGCACTGGTCTCCCTCACTCTGCTTCACCCTTGGCACTGGTCTTCCTCACTCTGCTTCACCCTTGGCACTGGTCTTCCGTTTGCTTCACCCTTGGCACTGGTCTCCCTCACTCTGCTTCACCCTTGGCACTGGTCTCCCTCACTCTGCTTCACCCTTGGCACTGGTCTTCCTCACTCTGCTTCACCCTTGGCACTGGTCTTCCTCACTCTGCTTCACCCTTGGCACTGGTCTCCCTCACTCTGCTTCACCCTTGGCACTGGTCTTCCTCACTCTGCTTCACCCTTGGCACTGGTCTTCCTCACACTGCTTCACCCTTGGCACTGGTCTTCCTCACTCTGCTTCACCCTTGGCATTGGTCTTCCTCACTCTGCTTCACCCTTGGCACTGGTTTTCCGTTTGCTTCACTCTGCCACCCTGTTACTCGTTCTCTCTCACTCTGCTTCACCCTTGGCACTGGTCTTCCTCACTCTGCTTCACCCTTGGCACTGGTCTTCCTCACTCTGCTTCACCCTTGGCACTGGTTTTCCGTTTGCTTCACTCTGCCACCCTGTTACTCGTTCTCTCTCACTCTGCTTCACCCTTGGCACTGGTCTTCCTCACTCTGCTTCACCCTTGGCACTGGTCTTCCTCACTCTGCTTCACCCTTGGCACTGGTTTTCCGTTTGCTTCACTCTGCCACCCTGTTACTCGTTCTCTCTCACTCTGCTTCACCCTTGGCACTGGTCTTCCTCACTCTGCTTCACCCTTGGCACTGGTCTTCCTCACTCTGCTTCACCCTTGGCACTGGTTTTCCGTTTGCTTCACTCTGCCACCCTGTCACTCGTTCTCTCTCACTCTGCTTCACCCTTTGCACTGGATTTATTTTGTGCTTCGTGTTGCTTCATTCTGTTTCGCCTTGATGCGGTTTTAATCCGCTTAGATCTTGATTTAGCTTCATTCTGCCTTATTCTTTCGCACTGTTCCCCATTCTACTTTATTTTGCTTCATTCTACTTCATTGGACATTTTGCTTTACCTTGCTTCGTTTTGCTTCATTCTGTTTCACCTTGATGAGTTGTTAATCCGCTTAGATCTTAATTTAGCTTCATTCTAACCTCATTCTTTCGCACTGTTTCCCATTCCACTTTATTTTGCTTCATTCTACTTCATCGGACTGTGTGTGTGTGTGTGTGTGTGTGTGTGTGTGTGTGTGTGTGTGTGTGTGTGTGTGTGTGTGTGTGTGTGTGTGTGTGTGTGGGTGTGTGCGTGTGTGCGTGTGTGTGTGTGTGTGTGTGTGTGT
>NC_091583.1:20557689-20560189 GCF_042767895.1 Penaeus vannamei | reverse complement strand
AGAGAGAGAAAGAAAGCGGGAAATAGATGAAGAGAGAAAGGGAAAGAGAACTAGGCACAGAACAAGTAGAGAAAGAGAAAGAAGGAAAAATAGATCAAGCGAGAAGGGACAGAGAAAGAGAGGTAGGCAGAGAGAAAAGGATGGAGTGAGAGAGAGATAGGGGAGGTTGATAAAGAGAGAAAGAGAAATGGGCAGAGAGAAAAGGAGAGAGAATGAGAAAGGGAAAAAACAGATAAAGAGAAAGACAAGTAGGCAGAGCGAAAAAGGTGGTGAGAGAAGGAGAGGTAAACAAGAGATAAGAATATAGAGGCTAATGAGAGAGGTAAAGAAAGAACGATTGACAGAGAAACAGAAGCTATGTAAATAGAAAAATATAGAAGAGGGAGAAAGAGAGAGGCACACAGGAAGAAAGAGACAGGCAAGAGAAATGAGGAGACAAATAACAAAAAGAGGTAAACAGAGAGACTACGGTAGTCTTAGAAATAGACAAAATTATAAAGAGAGGTAGACGGTAATAAACGAAAGAGAGAGAGAGATGGAAAGAGATAGATAGATAGAGAGAGAGAGAGGGAAAGAGATAAATAGATGGAGAGAGAGAGAAAAAAAATGAATTAAATTATTAACGTAAGACTAGATCACGTAATTTCTATATATAGCCACAAGAAGTAGTTTTGACAAAATCATCAAGCATAACTTCTCAAGGTTATTATGTAGATGAGTATTGCACTTAAGAGGATCAGATGCAGGGATGTGAGGTTGAATATTGAAAGGGTATTATGTCCGTTTGTATGTCTGTCCGTCAGTCTGTTTGTCTTTATCTCTGTGTGTATTTCTATTTGTCAATTTTTTTTCTTTCTTAGATCTTTCTTTTTCCATCTCTCTCTCTCTCTCTCTCTCTCTCTCTCTCTCTCTCTCTCTCTCTCTCTCTCTCTCTCTCTCTTTCTCTCTCTCTCTCTCTCTCCATCTCTCTCTCTCCCTCTCTCTTCCTCTCTTCCTCCTCTTCCTCCTGCCTCCTCTACCTACCTCCCTTCCTCCCTCCCTCCCTCCTACTTCCTTCCCTTTCCCTCTCTCCTTCCATCCCTTCCTACCTCCCTTTCTTCCTCCCTTTCTTCCTCCCTCTTCCTCCCTTCCTTCCTCCCTTCCTTCCTCCCTTCTTACCTCCCTTACTTCCTCCCTACTTCCTCCCCACTTCTTTCCCTCTCTCCTTCCTTCCTTTCCCTTTTTCCTCTCTTTCACTTTCTTTCCCCCTTATTCATCATATACCCGTTTGTTTTCGTGAACACGGAGACTAAAAACGCATAAAACGCATAAAATATTTTACAATAATCGTAGCGTTTTGCTTTCAAAACATACTTGTGTAATAACAGTAATTTTGAACCAACGATTATTATTTTCTCGACGTTATTTCGTGTGTTTAACTTTCTCCCCTTCTCCCCCTCCTCCCTCCCACTTCCCCCTTTCGTTATTTTAAACGAGAAGGTAAGCTAGTTAGTGTAATAGAGCTGGATATATAGTACATAGGTTCAGTAAGTAATAATTGATGGTAGTTGATAGTTCACATTTAATATATATATATATATATATATATATATATATATATATATATATATATATATATATATATATATATATATATATATATATGTTTATATATATATATATGTATATATATATATATATATATATATATATATATATATATATATATATATATATGTATATATGTATATATATACATATATACATATATACATATACATATATACATATACACATATGTGTGTGTGGGTATGTGTTTGTGTGTCCCAATCATTTCTGTTGTATTTCTTAGTATTGAAAATGGAACCGATTCATGAATTTATTAGAATAGTTTCCGGGAAAAACAAACGACTGCCTCTTTATTGTCTTCGCAAGAAACGATTGCATTTTATAGTCCAGAGACTGAACACCTAATGTCGGCTGAAATCTGTCTTTTTTTTCTTTTCTTTTTTATATCAACGTAACTTTCGCCGTCGTGAAGATCTAAATCACTCGTAATACAGGCTAATAGAATAATACCGTTGATAAAAAGGCAGATAACGTTATCAGTGAACGTCTTCTAAACTTACGGTTAATTTTCTTCATTATCACTTTATGCGGACGTTTGGCCTCGTCGAATCTTTTCCTTTCGCTGCAGTTAAGAAATAGATTCTTTTCTTCTTTTTTCTTGTTGCTAATTGTTTTTCTGTTGTTTTTGTTGTTGGTGGTGGTGTTGTTTTTCCCACAATATTGGATGAAATAAAGTGTGTATTTGTTTTTTTTTTCTTTGATGACAGTGATATGGCTATATATATGGTTTGTGATAAGGATATATTATTGATGATTATATTGGTAATTATGACTATAACCAAATACTACTGTTGTTATCATTATAATCGAAATTATAATTATATAAATTTTAAAGCATAGTATAGGTAAGTATCTTAAAGGTTACACATTCACCTTACAAAATCATCCGCAT
>NC_091583.1:20535189-20545189 GCF_042767895.1 Penaeus vannamei | reverse complement strand
CGTGTCTTTTATCTGTGTGTGTATGTGTGTTTTTATGAGGCGTTTTCCATGTACGTATTTTTTTATGTGTGTGTTTTTTTCTTGTGATCTGGTACGTTTTTAGGCTTGTTTCATCTTCCTTTTTTTCTTCAAGCCATATTTCTTTCCCCCTTTTTTCATCGTGTATATATTTGTGGGTGTTTGACTTTGCTTACTCACCTGTGTCAAAGGGTATACATAATTTTTGTGTGGTGTGTGTGTGTGCGTGTGTGTGTGTGTGTGTGTGTGTGTTGTTTTGTGATGTCTGTGTGTATGTGTGTGTGTTTTGTGATGTGTGTGCGTGCTTGTTGTGATGTGTGTGTGTGTGTGTGTGTGTATGTGTGTTTTGTGATGTGTGTGTGTGTGTGTGTTTGTTGTGATGTGTGTGTGTGTGTGTGTGTGTGTATGTGTGTTTTATGATGTGTGTGTGTGTGTGTGTGTTTGTTGTGATATGTGTGTGTGTGTGTATATATACGTGTTTATGTGTGGGTCTGGTACTTTCGGTACTTATATCTCATACCCCAAGCTAGACACACGTATAAAAAAAAAAAATCTATACAAATTCCTTTTCAACATATGTTGTTACAGACAGACCAACTATAAACATAAACAGATAAATAACAATTTCAACAACAACTAATGACGTCATTCTTTTCAACATCTTCCTGACGTAGTTCTTTAAGCATAAATCTCTTTTAATGATCAACTGCGTGTATCCATTATCCGATGGCTTAGCATTTTCTGGCTCGATGGATGGTACTGTGAGAAAATCATTGTGATTGTGTATGTATAGATGTATATTCTGTTACTATATATATATATATATATATATATATATATATATATATATATATATATATATATATATATATACATATATATATATATATATATATATATATATATATATATATATATATATATATATATATATATTTCCCTCCTTTTCTCTCTCCTCTCCTCTCTCCTCTCTCCTCTCTCGTCTCTTCTGTCTTCTCTCTTCTTCTTCTCTCTCTCTTTCAATTTCTCTCTCTCTCTCTCTCTCTCTCTCTCTCTCTCTCTCTCTCTCTCTCTCCCTTTCAATCTCTCTCTCTCTCTCTCTCTCTATCTATCTATCTATCTATCTATCTATCTATCTCTCTCTCTCTATCTATCTCTCTCTTTCTCCTCTTCTCTTCTTTCTCCTCTTCTCTTCTCTCTTCTCTTCTCTCCTCTCTTCTCTACTATCTTCTCCTCTCTTCTCCTGTCCTCTCCTCTCTTTTCTCCGTCTTCCCCATCTCCTCCCAACCTATCTTATTAACCCAGCGTGCCTACCCTTCTCATATCCATATTTATCCACATGCCATCAACAAACAGGTATGTATTTACGCAAGAAAGTACATGTATATATGTATAAGTGCGTTTGCCGTGCGTTGATACGTGTACATCAGCTTCGTCATCGCCGGGAATCAGAAACAGACTAGCGTGAACGATAGACTTAGCGTGAACGAACATTATTATTGTTTGCTAAATGTATTGTTCGACCGGGTCACGCCAGCCGCATGATTCCAATATGTATAATTAGAATGCCGTTTTTTTTTTATTCTTCGTATGGATGGATGGATGGAGTGTGGCGTCATGCGTATATTTGTTTTCTGGTGACGTATGTGCGTACAGTAAGGTGATATTTACGTTAGCCTTTCGTTCTATGTATTGACACAGAATCTGAGGGATATTAGTAATACATACATATTTACGTTCATTTTTCTCAGCCGTAGGATAAGACCAATATTCTCATATGTACACATACATAGCCATGTGCGTACATACAAGCCACAGATTTACATTCAGTCACGCAACACACACGCACACATACCCACACGTACTCTCTCTCTCTCTCTCTCTCTCTCTCTCTCTCTCCTCTCTCTCTCTCTCTCTCTCTCTCTCTCTCTCTCTCTCTCTCTCTCTCTCTCTCTCTCTCTCTCTCTCTCTCTCTCTTTATCTCTCTCTCTTTATCTCTCTCTCTCTTTATCTCTCTCTCTTTATCTCTCTCTATCGCTCTCTCTCTCTTTATCTCTCTCTCTCTCTCTATCTCCCTCACACAAACACACTCACACACATACAAACACACACAGACAAACAAACATACACACAAACACACACCTACACCTACACACGCATGCCTAGCACCCAACATCCATAAATTATTCATGGTTTCGATTGATAATTATAAGGTTTCGTGTAAATCCAAACAGCCCGGCAGAGGGAGAGGGAGGGAGGGTTTGGGGGGGGGGAGGATATATAGGGAGGGATACGGATGTAAAAATAGTTTTGTTTTTCTTTTCTTTCCTTTTCCATATTTATTTATCTTTGGTTAATCTTTTTATTCGTACTAATATCTTCTCTTTTTTGTTTTTGTTTTTTTATTCCCTTTTCCAACTAAACTTTATTATCAATATTTGAAATTCCACATTTTTGAAATGGAGATTCCCGCCTTTTTTCCCGCGAACTCTAAATAATAAAGTCTTTTGCCACAAACTTCCGGACTCAACTTTTTATTCCAAAAGCTTCTGAACCGCCAAAGTTTTTTTTTCTATTTAATTTGTAAACTTTTTTTTTCCTCGTACGTCTGGAACACGACAACGAAATTTTAAATAAGGTCATTAGTTCTTTTGCTTTCTGTTTGATATTCTGTGGTGTAATAATTTTCCTTTTTTATTTATTCATTTATTTACTTTTATTTATTTTTCATTATTATTATTACATCTTTTTTTTTTTTTTTTTTTTTTTTGCCTTTTCATAATTATTGTTTTTTTCCTTTATCAGTAATAATATTGATTTTTTTTATTTACGCATTTATTATTTAGTCCTTTGTAACATACCGTCCTGCAAAGGCTACTTACACTAAAAAATATATATTCATTCGCTAATTTCGTTATTTATTCACTATTTTATTCGTCCTTTCATTCACTCGGTCTTTAATTTTGTTCACTCATTCACTCGATTATTCACCCATTCACTCATTCCCACATGCGTTCATTCATTTATTACACTTACATTCACTCATTCATTCATTTACTCACTTGTTCATTGACTCATTGGTTCATTCGTTTATTTATTTACTCGTCCACGCGTTTGCTTGGTTATTCACGGACTTACTCACTCATTCACTCACTCACTCATTGGTTTTTCAATCATTCGCTCATTCATTTATTCGCTCGCTCACTCACTCATTGGTTCATTAATTCATTTGCTCACTCTTTCACTCACTCACTATTTTTTTCACTAATTCATTCATTTATTCACTCGGTCACTCATTCAATCATTGGTTCGTTAATCCATTCATTCACACTTTCACTCACTCACTCATTGTTTTTTTTTCATTCATTCACTCATTCATTTATCTATTCACTCGGTCACCCATTCACTCATTGGTTCATTAATTCACACATTCACAGTGTCACACACCCATTGTTTTCTTTTCATTCACTCATTCATTCATTCATTCCCTCGGTCACTCGCTCACTCATTGGTTCATGATGAATTCATTCTGTCACACGCTCACTCACTCATTTTTATCATTCACTCATTCATCCTTTCACTCGGTCACTCACTCACTCATTGGTTCATTAATTCATTCACTCACTCATTTTTTTTCATTCATTCACTCATTCATTTATTGTATTGGTCACTCACTCACTCACTGTTTTTATTCACCATTCATTCCCTCACTCATTGTTTTTTCATTCACTCATTCACATGGTCACTCGCTTACTCACTGATTCATCCGTTCACACCTTCACACACTCACTATTCTTTCATTCACTCATTCATTCATTCACTCGCTTACTCACTGGTTCATTCATTCATCCACCAATCCCTTCATTCATGAGAATTGCCACGCCCACGTAGTCCCAACAGCTGATTTACATTCCAATCCGATCAGTGGGACAGAGGAGAGGATGTGGATAGGCGAAAGAACAGCAGGTAAACAGGCAAAGAGAAGGAGTAAATAGCAATAAAGATAAATAAAGAAGATAGATAGGAGAAGGAGCAAAGAGAAGAAGTAAATAGCAATAAAAACATAGATAAAGAAGATAGATAGGAGAAGGAGCAAAGAGAAGAAGTAAATAGCAATAAAAACATAGATGAAGAAGATAGATAGGAGAAGGAGCAAAGAGAAGGAGTAAATAGCAATAAAAAGATAGATAAAGAAGATAGATAGGAGAAGGAGCAAAGAGAAGGAGTAAATAGCAATAAAGGTAGATAAAGAAGATAGATAGGAGAAGGAGCAAAGAGAAGAAGTAAATAGCAATAAAAAGATAGATAAAATAGAGAACAGAAGGAGGAAATACGGAATTAAGGAAATAAGGAAATGGCAATAAAAAATTATAAATATGATAGATAAGAGAAGGAGAAAACACGGAATTGAGGAATTGGGAAATGGCAATAAAAATGATAAATGAGAGAAGAGAAGGAGAAAACACTTGCGAAAACAAGTAAATAGTAATAAAGATAGATAAGATAGATAGGAGAAGGAGAAAACACGGAATTGGTAAAGAAAACAAAAAGATTCGATTAAAAAAAGGAGAGCAAGCGAATAGGAAGAAAGCGAATGAGGAAGAAGTTAAAGGGGCGAAGAAAGCAAGGAAATGAGAGAAATAAAGCAGGAAAGCAAGGTGACGGAAACAAGAAAGCAATGAAATAGGGAAAAATCAGCAAAAGCAAGGAAAAGGGCAGATGATAAAAGCGGAGAGTAGGCAAAGAGAAAAAGAAAAAATCAAGAAAGCGATAAAGAGTGCTAAAGAAAACGAAAAGGTTCGATAAAACAAGGAAGCAAGCGCAGAGGAACAAGAAAGGAACAAAGAAGCAAAAACAAGTAAAGACGAAAGATAAGTAGGGCAGTAGGTGAATAAGGAAGCAGAGGAAGGGTCGAAGAAAATACGGAAGTAGGAGAAAAAAAATAGATAAAATAAATAAATAAACAGGAACAAGCCAATGAGGAAATAAGCAAGAAAAAAAATAGAAAAACAAGTAAGCAGCAAATAAAAAGGTGGGAAGCAGGGAAAGAGAAGACAACAAGAAGGAAGCAAAATAAGCAAAATGAATCGAGAGAAGAAAACAAAACAAAAACATTAAAACAAGCGAACAAACAAGAAATCAGAAACCAAAGAAAAAGACGAAAGAGCAACAAGAAAGCAGGACAGAAAGCAGACAAAGAGACATGGAGAGAAAGCAAGAAAACAGGAAACAAACGCAGATAAAGTAAGAAAGGAAGGAAACAGGAAACAGACGCAGATAAAGAAGAAAGGAAACAAGAAAAAGACGAAAATAAAGAAGGAAGGAAACAGGAAACAAACGGAAAATAAAGAAGAAAGGAAGAAAACAGGAAACAGACGAAAATAAAGAAGAAAGGAATGAAACAGGAAATAAACGAAGATAAAGAAGAAAAGGAGGAAACAGGAAATAAGACGCAAGAAAGGAAGAAAACAGGTAAAGAGACGAAGAGACAGACAAGAAGTCTTAAAGGTCGGTTTACTTAGGCTTAGTCTTCATAATGTCTGGAAAGAGAAACATTATTACGAATATTCATGACTTTCACACAACTATATTCTTATTTGGTGTTTATATCATCTTTATAAGTAACTTCCAAGTCAAATAAGCGATATGTAAGTAATTTATAAATATGTAAGTAGTTGATAAGTGATTTTTAAGTAATTTATAAGTCTACTGTATCATGTATCATTTTATAATCAAACGAAAAGGTTTTACCCTCGTAATCCTATATGTAAAATTATAAAGATAGGGATAGATATGATAAAAAAGAGAGATGGAATACAACTAGAAATGACACTGCACTTTGGAGAGAGAAAGAAAAAAAAATGAAAATCAGACAGCTAGTTTAATAAGGTTTCCCACTCCCCAACCTTCCTCGTGTGAGAAATATGCTGAATATCTTTTAAATTTAAAGGGAACAACGACCAAAATTACGTCACAAGAAAAACAAATGAAAATCGGAAATCGGTAAATCGGAAAATCGGACAACTACGATGATAAATTTTGGCTCATTTTTTTATTTGTAGGATAATGCCCACTTTGATTTCCCCGACTCTGCACTCGGGGCACGAGGCGTCAAGGGACATTCATGAATAAATATGGTTAGAAGAAAGGAGGGAAGGTAGGAGAGATAGAGAGAGAGTGAGAGGGAAAGAGGGAGAGAGAGAGAGAGGAGGGGGAGACAGACAGAGAACGAGCCAGATGGAACACACTAACAAATAAACGCAGCCCATTACGAGAAAGCAATTGAAAAATCAGTTATATTAATAAGGTTAGCCTCCTTCCACCCCTTAGGACAACCCTTACCCCCTCACTTAACCCCCTTGCACTCCCCCCTCCCTTCATCCCTCATCCCCACTCCCTTCACCCCCCACCTCCACCCCCTGCAGTCCCCCTCCCTTCACCCCCTGCACTCACCCCTCCCTCCACCCCCTACCCTATGCACTCCCCACACCCTCTCACCCCAACCCCCTTCACTCCCCACCCCACCCCCCCCAGGACAGAAAGCGTCATGCGAGAATCATGCAGGACGACCTCGGCAACATGGAGCACATAATGAGGGTAAAAAGAGTCTACCTCATGGCTGCCGGTGTCGACGTGCTGTGGCATTTAATTCGGACTAACTGGTGGGCGTTAGGTTAGGATATTTAAAAGAAAAAAATCCAATCTGATTCGCTCATATTTTTTATTATTTATATTTGGGACGAAAATACGTATGGGTCTTTTGGTATAAAGTGATATTGTTTATTGTGTGTACACTTATTCGTTATTGTTACTGAGTGTTGTTGTTTTAGGTAAACTTGTCCATATTTTAAGAGGATAGTGATAGATAAAGAATAATATTTAGTGTAATATTTCTCTTGACTTCTTTCATAGTGACTTGTAGCCTTGTAAACGCCCAGGCATTTGCTGTGTATTATTCCTATGCATTCTTCCAACCACGCTATGAGTTCATCACAAAATCCATTACCACAAGATGTCCTTCGCGTCAAAATAGTTAGGATTTTGTGGGCGACCAAAAAAGAAAGAGAGAAAAAAAAGAATTGGCCTTTAAATCATCACATACCAAGTTTAAGATCATGCATCCGTTTTGTTAGGAAGATCTCAAAAAAGGATTGTAATAATGATGATAATGATAATAGTAGTAGTAGCATCGGTAATAGTAGTTATAGTACTAGTAGTAGGAGTAGTAGTAGTAGCAGCAGTAGTAGTAGTAGTCGTAGTAGTAGTACTAGTAGTAGAAAAAGTAGTAATAGTAATAGTTGTAGTAGTAGTAGTAGTAGTAGTAGTAGTAGTAGTAGTAGTAGTAGTAGTAGTAGTAGTAGTAGTAGTAGTAGTAGTAGTAGTAGTGGTGGTGGTGGTGGTGATGGTAATGGTGGTAGTAACAGTCGTTTAGTTGTAAGTAGCAATAGTAGTGTTAGCAGCAGTAGTAGTAGTTGCAGTAGTATTAGTAGTAATTATGATAATAATGATAATAATGATGATGATATTACCATTAATGGTAATAACAAAAACAATGATGAAAATACTTCTCACGAAAAACATAACATTCAAATTTCGTTTCAAAACTTAACGGTCTGAAACCCCGGCGTCGGAAAGCAGGGTCGTTTCCCCGGCGGATTTTTGTTCGTCTTAATTTTCATTTAAGACGCTATATTCCTGATGACAATAACGGCAAGAACGTGAGACGCGATGTTCAGTAACCTGTGTTCATCCTGCCATTCTGAGCAGTCAATTTGAAACATTTCCCTGCAATCTTCGCCATTACGCATGCATCACGGGCGAAAATTGATATTATTTTAGCCATCTTGTGTATCCGTTCGTTAACGACAGCGACAATGGTATCCCCTTTCTTAGAATTAATCCTTCGTACCCACGCGTGTCTTTTATTTCTGAACCTGGACTCATAAACATTTTGTTATGAATAATATTATCCGTTATTTAAGACCGTTTAAAGTGTTCAGGTTTCCCGCCTAAGAAAAAAAGAACGAAAAACAGCGTGGAAATGCGGGTGACTCACGCCTTAGGGATGTGTTTGCGAACGCGGCCATGCAGTCTTATGCGGGGCTTAATACTTCGCTTCGTGGTCTTAGTGTGTGCAAAATCTTCTTTTCTCGGTAAAGGCGTATGCATAACGAGGGGTTCTGTGGCTGGGAATGCGTCCGCAGCGCAGGAGAGTTTGGTGGAATGAGAAAGGATAAATAAGTAAAAAGTTGGACCAGTAAGGTTGAGTCACCCGTTCTTTGACGACCTGAGATGAATCTAACAGAAACGCCGGGGCTGTGACGTCATATGGTGGGGTTGCCCGTGCACAGTTTCTTAGCCTTTCTTTCGTTCTCACTTTATCTATCTGTCTATTTCGTCTCTCGTCTCTCTCTCTCTCTCTCTCTCTCTCTCTCTCTCTCTCTCTCTCTCTCTCTCTCTCTCTCTCTCTCTCTCTCTCTCTCTCTCTCTCTCTCCCTCTCCCTCTCTCTCTCTCTCTCTCTCTCTCTCTCTCTCTCTCTCTCTCTCTCTCTCTCTCTCTCTCTCTCTCTCTCTCTCTCTCTTTCTTTCTCTCTTTCTCTCTCTTTGTTTGATTCTCTCACTTTCTCTCTCCTCTTCTCTCTTTTCCTCTCTCCCTCTCTCTCCTCCTCTCCCTCTTTCCCTCCCTCCCTCTCCCTCTTCCTCTCCCTCCCTACCTCAATCTCTCAATCTACCCCCACCTCCCCATTTAATACCAACTTCACATATAATTGTTTCATAACAAGCATTCCTGTGGCTAGCCTAAGCGACTGGCTTCCACCTCGCCCCGATGATTTGCGCAACCTAACCTCACCTAACCTTACGTGTCTGCTTACGATGTGACGCAAACCTGTCTTCTTTGCTTTGCTTTGTCTGTTGGTTAGACTGAAGGGCGTTTATTAGTGGAATGTAATGAGGAGTTATTATTAATGCGTTTTTTTAAGGTAGAGTTGTTTGTCAAGGATTAATGGATGCTTGGTTATATTCAGTGTGATATTGAGGTCCATTGATGTGTTTATTTTCTTTTCTTTTATTTTTTATTCTTTTATTTATTTTATTTTTTATTTTTTTTGGGGGGGGTTATAGTCGAAATGGTGGAGTATAAAACGATTATATGCTACAAAACTCTAAATCTAAATATATCTATTATATTTTTTTCGCTTCAGAAATATATATATAATTAACATTCCTTATATTCGAATTATTTGCCAAAGACAGCGGAATTATTACCATATGATTTCGTTATTCTTTCTGAAAATTGTTTTCAAATAACACCGTTATTTTCCGAGTCGCCGTGGAGACAAAATTATGAAATATTTAAAGAGTATATATATATGACAGGAATGTTACCCTAGATATAATTGGTACATTTTTTTAGATTTGAAATGTTGCCAAAAATAGAAGATGATGCGTATGAGTGATACATATTTTTTAGAGCCAAACTAAAAGAAATATGATAATGAATATTAAGTATACAGTAAAAGTATATAGTTCTCGATATAACAAACTAATGTCTAAGATAATTATATAAGTAAAGGCTATATGTTACACGAATATAACCCTACATATGATGAAAATATTTTTTAAAAGTCTATTTACTGTCAGAAGAAATGAAATAGTATTAACGTTAAATTTTATCAACAGTAATCATATACCTTTTTGAGAACCGAATTAGGAGCGAATTTCATAAGATAATGAGTATATTCAGCAAGGACATGGCTCGAGATATAATCAACATACATCTTAGAGTTCTGTTATTATCAAAAACAGTATAACTGTCATAATCACCCTGGTATTTTATGATAAAAAATCACAACCTTTTTAGAAATCGATCCACAGACCCCCCCCCCCAAAAAAAAAAAGTAAATAAATAGATAATAATGATAAATAGATAAATGAATAGATGAATGAATAAATGAATTGAAAAGTAGATAAACCGCATTAA
>NC_091583.1:20522689-20525189 GCF_042767895.1 Penaeus vannamei | reverse complement strand
TCTCTCCCTCTCTCTCCTCTCTCCCTCTCTCCCTCTCTCCCTCTCTCCCTCCCTCCCTCCCTCCTCCCTCTTCTCTCCCAACTCGCTTTCTCTTGACACCTTTCTCTTTCTCTCCTTCACCCCCACCCCCATCCACTTTTTGTTCCCTCTCTCTTCTCTCCTTCCCTCCCTCTCCTCTCTCTTCCTTCCTACCCTCTCTTCTCTCTTGCCTTTCTTCCTTTTTTACTCTTCCTCTCCGCTCCTTCTTCTCCCTTCTCTCTCCCTTTCCCTCCTCCCCTTACCCTTCCCCCATCTCTCTCCTCTCTTCCCTCCCCTTTCTCTCCCTTCCACTCTCCCTCTCATCTTACCCTTCTCCATCTCTCCCTTCCGCCTCCTCTCTCTTTCCCCTATCCTTCCCTCTTCTCTCCCCCTTCCCTCTGATCTTTCTTTCTTCCCTTCTCTTCCCCTTCCCTCCCATCTCACCCCTCGTCTCTCCCCTTTCTAACATCTCCCCCGCTTCAGCCTCCCCACCCCTCCCATCTCACCCCTCCTGCTCTCTCTCTCCCCTGCCTCCCCTAACTTCCCTCCCGCCTCACCCTCTCTTCCCCTCACTTCCTCCCCTCCCTCTTTCCCATCACTTCCTCCCATTCTCTCCCATCACTTCCTCTCCCTCCCTCCTCTTTTCCCTCTCTCCCTTCCTCTTCCCCTCATTTCCCTCTCCATTCTCTCCCATTCCACCCTTCTCCTCCCATCACTTCCCTCCTCCTCTTTCCCCTCTCCCCTTCCTCTTCCCCTCATTTCCCTCTCCATTCTCTCCCATTCCACCCCTCTTTCCTCTCATCACTTCCCTCCCCTCCTCCTCTTTTCCCCTCTCTCCCTTCCTCTTCCCCTCATTTCCCTTTCCATTCTCTCCCTCACTTCCCTCCCCTCCCTCTTCCCCTCACTTCCCTCCCCATTCTCTCCCATTCCACCCCTTCTCCTCCCATCACTTCCCCTCCCCTCCTCCTCACTTCCCACCCCTCCCTCTTCCCCTCACTTCCCTCCCCTCCCGAGCAGCAATTTCCCTCGAGGCTCGCGTGTATGTCTGTCAACGGCGTGAGGGGATTCGAGTCCGGGGCATTCCCTTGGTCACTTTGGGGATTTGCTTTTAATGATTGGGGGATTAGGGAGTTCCCGACGCCGTCATGCTTCTCTCCTCTCGTTTCTTCGTTCTCTCTCTCTCTCTCTCTTTTCTTGTTTTTAGGATTTTTTATTATTTTTCTGGTCTTTTTTATTTTTTTTCTTCTTCCTGTCTGACTCTAGTTTATATCTCCTTTTCTGTTTTTTCTCTCCCGTTATGCCCTTCCCCTTTCGGATTTCTCCTATTCATCTTGTCTTCTTTTTTTCGTCCTTGTCCTTACTTTTGGCCCTCAGTTATTATTTTTATATTACTATTATCTTTATTGTTATCATTATAAACATTATAATAATTATGACGATGATGATGATGATGATGATTATTATTATTACTATTATTATTATTATTATTATTATTATTATTATTATTATTATTATTATCATTGATATGATGATTATTGTTTTTATTATTAAAAATTTCCTCATTATTGTCATTATTGTTATCATTGTTGTTATTATTGTTATCATATTGTTATCATGTTGTTTTCATCATTATTATCATTATTATTATTGTTTTTATTATCATTATTATTATATTACCATTATTATCATTATTATCATATTACCATTATTATCATTATTATATTACCATTATTCTCATTATTACTACTGTTATCATTATTCTCATTATTACTACCGTTAACCTTATTACTATTATTACTATTATCTCATAAGCCACGGATAGAACGTCGGTATTTCCTGGATCTGCAACCTTATTAACGCCTTAATTAACTGGGAGCGAAATAGAGACATTCCCGTTAACCTAAACAGTCATCAGGTATTACGAAGGTTAATGTTAAGGAGAAACTGCGCTTTTTTCTTTTTTCTTTTTTTTTTCCTTTTTAAAAAGATGGCCTCGTTATACGCTTCGTTTTCTTTCTTTGTGTCTCTTTCTAGTTTTTGTTTTGTTTTTATTTCTCTCTTATTTGTTCTTTTTTTTTTGTCTCTTCCTCTTTTCTTAGTCTTTCTCTTTCTCTCTCTCTGTCTCTCTGTCTGCCTCTCTCTCTCTCTGTCTCTCTCTCTCTCTCTCTCTCTCTCTCTCTCTCTCTCTCTCTCTCTCTCTCTCTCTCTCTCTCTCTCTCTCTCTCTCTCTCTCTCTTTCTTCCCCGTCTTCAAGAAGTCGGAAGATAATTATTCTTGTTGATTGTTCTTATATCCTGGAGTCTTCTTTCTCCTCTATTTTATTCTTCCTTTTCTTTAAAGAAAACGAAAACAGGAAAAGAAAACGGGAACTGTCTTCATTTGCGTGATTTCCTATATGATGTATTTTTTCCGGAGATTTTCTTGATCGTTGCATTATTCGAGCGGCGGTTGCATGTCGAAAAAAGCGCACATACGGAGTTGA
>NC_091583.1:20502689-20507689 GCF_042767895.1 Penaeus vannamei | reverse complement strand
TTCCCTCGTTTTCTGTTAGCCGCCCACGGTCTCTCGAGTGTTATTGCAGGAATGCGGGCGTGTGAGAGTGCGGTATCGTGCGCAGCGGGTGTTCTTTTATGTGTAAAAAAGAATAAGATAGAATAAAAAGAAAAGGAAAAGAAAAAAGAAATTAGAAAATAGAAAAATCGGCGTACATGTCATTCCGATAGTGTTTATCGTTTGGTGTTCTTTCCGTTTCCAAATTTATTTTAGCTTTTTTCCAAATACAGTTTTTTTTTTCTCTCCTGTGAAAAATATTGTTTATATTACCTGTGTTTTTTCATCACATTTAGCTATTATTAGATATCTTAACTGTATACTTTTTACATGTTATTTCAAGTAATATATTTCTTATAAATAGATTCATGCATTTTGCTTTTACTTTCTCGTGTGATTAGATTCTATAATCTTGATCAAACTGATTCGTTGTTATAATTCTCTACTTAAAGTTTATAGATAGATAGATTAGATAGAAAGATAGATAGATAGGTAGGTAGGTCGATAGCTAGATAGATAGATAGATAGATAGAATGATAGATAGGGAGGTAGATACGTAGATAGATAGATAGATAGATAGATATAGATATATATCGCCATAATATTATTTTTGCATGACTGCCTCTATGTTACATACTTCTCATCAGCGTAAACCTTTTTATTACATAACTATTATCAGCGTATATTCATGAGATAAATGTGATTAGACTAATTACGACCTTATTCATAATCATATAGTTAAACATTTATCATTGTGTTAATGACATTATCATTAACTCGCTTATGATTAGCATTGTCATAATCATAAAGTTAATCAACCTAAGCGAAATTATTTTATGGGGACAGAAAATTAAATGACTTATTTAGTGTCAATTTTCTAGCTTTTGGGGGTAATTTTCGTTGGTACTGTATGTGCAATTGCCTTGCCTTTATTATGACTATTAAATATGCCAGTGTGTGTGTTTTTTTGTGTATGTATGTAAGCGTGTGTGTTTTTGTGTGTGTATCTAAGCGTGTGTGTGTGTAAGTGTGTTTTGTGTTTGCATATGTGTGTGTGTGTAAGTGTTTTGTGTTTGCGTGTGTGTGTGTGTGTGTGTGTGTGTGTAAGCGTGTGTGTATGCATGTGTATGTGTGTGTAAGCGTGTGTGTATGCATGTGTAAGTGTGTTTTATGTTTGCATGTGTGTGTGTGTGTGTGTGTCTGTATGTTTATATGTCTATATACGTTTACGTGCGTGCGTGCGTACCCACCTGTGTTTTTGGTAGGCGCCTGTGGTTTGGTTTGTGTATTCAATAAGACGTACGATAGAAAGGTAATGAAGGCTAATGACCCCGCTTAATGACCCGTGCATGACATCGCTCCTATCCCCCCCCCCCCATCATACCCCCACCCATCAGACTATTTTAAGAGTGTGAAAAGTTTCATGGTGTGACTAAGCATACTCTTTTTCTCGCGTGTTAGTCGGGTTGGTATTAAGGATGGCTTCCAGTTTATTAATTTTCGTTCTGTGTGTTTAATGTGTGCGTTTTAACAGTTTGCCGTTTAATGTGTATTTTAAAAGTTTGCCGTGTAAGGTGTACTTTTTACAGTTTGCGCTCTCTCTCTCTCTCTCTCTCTCTCTCTCTCTCTCTCTCTCTCTCTCTCTCTCTCTCTCTCTCTCTCTCTCTCTCTCTCTCTCTTGGTCTGTATGATGAAAAAAATCCGTAGTTTATAAAACTGCTGGAGATAAATACACTAATATAACACTTTGTATGTGTGTATGTGCATGTGTGTGTGTGTGCGTGCGTTTGTGTGTCTGCTCCTGTGTGTGTGTGTATATATGTGTCTGTGTATGTGTGTGTGTGTGTGTGTGTGTGTGTGTGTGTGTGTGTGTGTGTGTGTGTGTGTGTGTGTGTGTGTGTGTGTGTGTGTGCATGTGTGCGTGTGCATGCGTGTGTGCGTGTGTGCATGTATGTTTGTGTGTCTGCCTCTGCGTGTACATATGTGTGTATGTATGTATGTGTGTGTAGTGCAATAAAAAGCAACTTAAGGGGACTATCTGGAATCTATTGAATCAACATTGGAAAAGTACAGTAAAATAAACTGGATAGGCAAGGTCGTTCGGAAGCGGAGGGTCAGCTGGTAGCCAGGGAGAAAAAGCCGGGGCGAGAGGCACTCGAATGAGGCACTGATAAGCTTCTTGTACTTTAAAACATGTATATTATACTGTATGTGTGTGTGTGTTTGGGTATGATTGTGTACTTGTGTGTGTGAGTGTGTGTGAGTGTGTGTGTGTGTGTGTGTGTTGCCGTATGAGTGTGTACTTGTCTCCGTGTGTTTGAAAAATAACATATCAATTTTTATACGTACTCCCCCACAATCTATAGAAACCTATAAATAAAACAAACAATGATGAAAAAAAATTAAAATAAAATATCCTCCGTCAACAAACACGTTGACCCTCTCCTCCCTCCCTTATCGCCGATAACGGTGATATCAAAAGACCCACATATAAACCGTGACCTTGCACGCCACACGATCAAGGTCAAAGGTGAAGGAGAGAAAAGCTGTCTCTTTGACCTCGAGTTGATTGGGCGTTCAACTCTGGATGTGAAATTTCTCCTCTGCTAACGGGTGGGGGGGTTGACCTGAGTTGACCTTGACTGTTGCATGAGACGGTGCAATAAAAGTAAATGGAAATGGAAGAGGAAGAGGAGGAAAAGGGCCACGAAATGGGTTAAAAAAAAGACGAGAACCTTCGGGCGTTTTCGTTTCCAAATGTCTGGGCGAAAGGAGTGGAAAGATGAATTGATAATAGATATGTATATCCATCTATATAGGTAGATAGAGATAGATAGATGGATGGATACATCGATAGATAGATAATAGAAAAATAAATAGATAGATAGGTAGAGATAGATAGATAAAGATAGATAGAGATAGATATAGATTGATAGATAGAGAGCGAAAGAGAGAAAGATAGAAAGGTAGATAGGTAGATAGACAGATAAAGATAGAGATAGATAGAGAGAGAGAGAGAGATAGGTAGACAGATAAAGGTATATAGAGACAGAGATAGAAAAGATGGGTATATACATATAAATATAAATAGATAGACAAATAGAGCTTCGGGCATATACGTATTATGTGTATACATTTGTGTGTGTGTGGATGGGTGGGGGTGGGGGTGGGGGTGGGGGTGTAAGGTTATCCAAAATGGCACATCAAGAAAAATAATTTATCTTCCAGTAAAACAGTTCAGGTAATCACCTCATTCGGAGATTGTTCACAGTTTCCAACATAGCCCGTCGTTTAAGTAGAGAAAATACATAAAGTCTTTTGAAATCTACTTGGCCAAATAATTGTTCCAACACGAAGAACCAAGTCGATAAGCCTTAGGTTCACGCAAGAAAGGAAAATTTATTTATCTTACCTTTTACTTGAAGAAGAAATGTTAAGTTTGGGGTAAAGATTCTATGTGCTGACAGTGGGTATGTATACCAAATAGGGACATGCAGTTACTACACATTGATTTTTGCGTTATATGAAAAGTTGATTACATGGTAAGTATGATTTTATTTTCTCCCTCTTCTTCTTCTCCTTATTCTTCCTTCTTCTTTTCCTTCCCTTCTTCTCATTCACCATCTGCTCCCATTTCTCCTTCTCCTTCTCTTCTTCCTTTTCCATCTCCTCCCTTCTCCTTCTCATACTTCTCATACTTCTTCTTCTCCTTCTTCGCCATCATCTTTCTTTCTCTCTGTCTATCTTGCATTTTTCTGTCTCTCCTGTCTCTCCATCTTCACTCAACATGTCTGATAACCTACGTTAGACAAGGATTTTTAACCTAAACGGGATCGAATTATGTGACTTATATGAGTCTACCATGAACTGAACTTATTTTTTTACTAAATCATTTTAACAAGAGGTCAAAAGAGTTCACACAACACAAGAACAATGGTATGAAAGTCCCAGGAAAAAAATGTACTTGCATTCACTGAAATTTAAGGTGAAATCGCTCGCAAATTATTACTGATTTCAAAATGCATTGTACTCTGTGCATGAATATGTGACTGCAAGAAAAATATATGTTCTTGAAGAGTGAAACATGATAGGACAATCGAAATTATACTTAAGGATTAATGTATTTTTTGTATATGCATATTTATAAGTTCAATAATCTTTAGAATAATACTGGATCACATATTTGAAGCGTAGATATCAAACACAAACACTATAAAAAAAATAATAAATAAATAAAATAAAATAAAGTAATGCAATATATGATTTAATCTCACCATTAATAAATATCCTAACCTGTTTGCGCCTCATTACCCAACTACCATTCTGACTTTATGATACGTAAGTCACATAAAAAAAACATTAAACAATAGAGTTCACACCAAAGAAATGACAGCAATCCGACAACTCCAACTCCGACATAAGAGTCCCACTCGCGTCCCAACCGTGTCATTTCCCTCGGTACAGGAAATGTAACTGTATCCGGGTATTTTCCTCGGTAACGATCTCGCGCCCGGGACGGTCCGTATCCCCTCAGAGAGACTCACTTGTTATCTGCATCAAATCGTGTGACTAGAGAAAAAAATAGGAAGAAAATAGGGTAGCAGGGAAGGAATAGAAAATAAAATGAATTGTGATGATAAAAAGGCGGAGGGGATACGAATTCGAAGGGAGGAAACGAGCGTATTTTCCTTTTTTTATAATCTTTTGCGTGAGTGAGTTTGTTCAAGCTGATATATATATATTTTCTTTGCGACTATTTGTCCGTTGTATGAAATAGGGACTGAGATCATAAAGATAAAAAAGTGGAATTTGATATCTGTACCAGTATCGTAAATCAGATTCGGTTTATCGTACACCTAAACTGGTATCTAAATATACTTGTTGCATGTTAGATTAGGCTCTGAACCCCCGTCAGCCATTTTTTCCCCGGCACGATAAGAAAAAAATGATGACGAAACCGAAACAATCAAGAAACAAACAAA
>NC_091583.1:20435189-20485189 GCF_042767895.1 Penaeus vannamei | reverse complement strand
TTGAATTCGTATAATTTGTTTAAAATGAAATAAAAATATTATTTGCCACGATTTGAATAATTGTATTCTTATCTAGGTCGTATAGGTTGTTTGTAATGTTGTACGTACGTGTATATTGTATAGACAGGATATATATGAATTTTTTGGTGAATCCTTGTAATTTTACCTAACGCTAGCCGAAATTTTCATCAATGAACCTCCCCATGTAATAGATTTCCTCATGCATCTTGCACATAAAAATTCCCCATACCTTTTTTCGCCATGTGTGCCAATCCCTTCATCGCTATTTTTCGCAGTGCAGAGAGACCCAGAAATCGGAAGAAAAGATATACCGCATATTACGCAATGAACATCAATAAATAGATGTATGAATTAGCGGCCCACGAATGTCGCCGTGGTGGCCTAGGCGCGCCACGGTCCCACGGGCTCTCTCGTCGCGGCCTCACAATGTGTTGAGTAGTGGTCGAGAGTGGACGTACGCGCGTTTCGTCCGTCCACAGCTCTTCTAGCGCAGAACTGTAAGGAGCCTACTTTACAATTATGGATATGGTGCACAACTCAATATAGGATACGAGATACGTATACTGGAAATTAACTCGAGAGTGTTTTAACAGCGGAGAGGTTTTTTGGAAGTTGTGAAAGTCTGGCGGAAAGTGATTTTCTGTGCATTTGATTCCGAGTGTTTTGTTTTTTTGCCATTTTTTAAACGGCTACACTTCGCCTGCCCAAGGAAATTTTATTTTCATTTTTTATTCAAAGAAGGAAAAGCAGAAAAAGATAAATCCTCCGTTTGTATGTGGTCCTCCATGTGCCAACGACCCACGGACGATGTGATTGGTCTCCCGTATTTATGATGTGCAACTATGAAACCTGATTAGCGCTGGAAAAGGAAAAAAATATATAAGATAAGGCCTAGGCTAGTCAGGATGTGTGGTGCGTCCGGTACCGTAGTGAAGGATTTATGCCTCCTTCGGGACCGCCATGAGAACCCAAGGAGGACCTCGAGGACCTCGACCCCAAGCACCAGCGTGGAAAAGGTGTGGAAGGAGACGCAGCAGCTGATGGAACAATCTGAACACCTTGTGAGAGTCATGACCCATGTCTGCTCTCAACAGCTCTCCGGTGTTTTCAGGACCGTCGCCAAGTACTCTCAAGGTACAGTCAACGCCAGACCATTTGTGAAATCTCCCTTGTGTCTCGGGTTTATCACACTGGACACAGGGCTTTTGATTTTTTCGTTATATTCCAATGTGAGCTATGGTTCAGAACCCTTTTTGAAAAATAGATTATGCTTTAGTGTAATATTACAAAGCTTCTCCATCTGTGTAGGCTTTTATTGCCTGATTTTATTATTAGTAATCAAATTCCTATAGAGAATCGATTTTATTGCTTGCCTATATTATAGTGTAGTAGTTAAGATTAATTCTTAAATTTAGTATACTACCCTGTTAGTTACTGCAGTGTTCTGAATGTAATTTCAACAAATTCTCATTACAACTTGAATTGTTATTCAAGATAGCAGTGGCCAGAATCTTGCTTCTTGTCTTGTGATATTATTGAGGTTATCATTTAGAATCCTGTGCTGTATTTATTTGGGTTATTACTTTATTATTATTCTTTGGGGGTGGCGAAAGGTGCTGAGATATACATACGTATATCTTTATATGTACCGGCGTATATGTATATATATATATATATATATATATATATATATATATATATATATTTCAAGAAGCAATTAGGTGTAAATGTGGGAATTCAGGCCAGGAGGCTTAGCATGCTTGATCACATTAACTTTCCAAGCGATTAAGTGTAGTAAAATAGAGCTCAGGGGTGAAGTTATAAATATATTAGATCTTTCAGTGGCGATTATCAGCCAGTTTTATTTTATCACTCCAATTTAATAGATTTTTAAAAAAATGTATTTGTTAAACATGAAAGACCACATAGCTATATCTATGCTCTCAGACCCGAACAAATTTATCTGCGGAGATGAAAATCCTTCGGAACCGAAATAGACGGTCTAATTTTACCATTCATTCTGGTTGTTACCACCAGCTCACCTTCTTGAGGTAGCAAGGTGACAAAGGGACATGATAGCTTTAATTCAGTGCCAATTAGATGTTGTATGAAAGCGATATACATAATACCGCATTTTCTCCTAGTCAACGGACGACCGACCACCCAACTACGACCATGCTCTCATCTTTGTCTTCCTACACTAACCACACTCCTTCTCTCCCGGGCTTCTACGGTAGATTAGAAGAGGTCACATGTCTTCTACTTTACGAGGAGCTGTTTGCAACGTTTGTTTGCTTACAGGCTGTGTTCCGTTTCAATTTCGGGGTGGAACGGCATTTTTGTAGTCCTATATTTCACGCCTGTGTAGCTACTAAGGGACAGATAATCGTCCTCTGTATGATGCTGACTTGTTTGTTAACTGGCAATAGGTGTTTTTCTGTCTGGGATTTATTGTGTCAATGTCAGTTGTAAATTCGTCGTTTTCTTGTAAACAAGGAAATTAATGAATTGTACTAAATTGTAGGTGAAAATTGGCTACACGCTTGTAGGGTTGGAGTGTAGTGAGGTAGCGTGCGTGCGTTAATTAGTTACTGTATGAATGCATAGTCATCCTAACCTGCAAACCACTTGTATATGGCCGCATAAAATCTTTAGGTGATATTTCTGAATGTATGGAGGAATGGGAGCGTATGAATGTCGTGGGCAGGGATAAATATTTGTGGAAGACGCGTTTGTAGAATGTCGCTGTTCCACCCAATGATGATCACTTCCATGTTGGATCTGAAGCTGCAGCGTTCCAACTTCCTCCGACTGCGAAAGCTTTTCTGATTTTCCAACCCGGCTGCCTCTCAACCGCCCCGTATTTATATCATCGCCACGTATGGATAATTTTGTATTATTGATTAACGTTGATTTTGTCCAAGATGCATTCCTGTTATGAAGAAAAATGCTCTTATTGTACATCCAGCATCAACGCTATCTCTTGTTCCTGTTGTTTCCGTCCACCTCACTGTGTTGCCATCCCGGCGAGGTTGGCTTTCTTGCGGTATGTCTCCGCGCTCTCGCGTTTTCCCTCTTGTAATATTAAGAAATTATTTTTTGAGAAAAATGATAAATGCGTAGCAATGTAACAGTGGAGCTAGATAACCTTTACTCGGATTAGGAGAGAGGAAGAAGGAAAATGAAGAAAAGAGCGAGCGAGGTGGCGCGCCGTTCTAGTCTTCACTCAAATGCCCAGACCCACACGCTTCGAAATCATTTGACGGGACATTTCTTTCGCGAAATGTCCCTCTCCATGGTTTCCGGCGTCGTCCTTCAAGGAGAATGTCGACTGTGCGATCCTGCAACGACCGAAAGCAATAGATGCCGGCCAAATAGTCAGAATGGCCTATTTGAGGGAGGTGGAATGAATCGAATTCTTGCGCGCTGTGGAGCACCTGGGCGTTTGGTGGGAGGCTCCTTCCTTGCGGGCGCACCAAGGAACCCATACCCCACGTTTCTTGCGGGTTCACTACAATCCATCTCTCATTTTTTCTCTTTTTTTCTTTTCATTTTTTTAAAAGTTCGTGTGGGTAATGGAGACATGTGAATGGGATTCTATTTATAAAATCCGAGTGCTTCGTGTTTTTCTCAGTCCTAGCGATACAGTATTTCATTCCGTTTCGTTGTTTCGTTGCTTTCTTCTCGTAGTTGTCTTTGTTGGGAGGCGGGAGATGCTACCATTAAATTGTCTGTGCTTGGGGCTGGATGCGCCGGGTGTTTGAGCATGTTATTTTTTCGGCGTCGTGATTGTGGCATCTCGGATGTATTTGGTTTGAATAAAATTACGAGATTTTTGCTGGCATGTAATGAAGATCATGGTAATGTTTTGAAATAAATTGAGAAATATCAGTAGTTAACTTACAAATGCAAGTAAGAAGACATTAATTTCCGATTCTCTACTACAAATGGTATGTTTGGCTAAAATTCCCGGGCGTTTTCCCTCTAACGAACAGATTTGATAAATACATCAAGCAAACGCTATCCGAAGCCGCGGTCTTTTCAGCGTAACAAATGCTAATGTATTTAGCTTTTGTACCGAGACTATGGTTGTCAAGCCTGAGGTGATGGGTCGTCCCTGCCTAACGATCGTCCGCAGCTGCATTGTAAACGACCCAATTGGTCAGTTCGGCGATTATCTTTGTTCCGTCTCCAAGTGGGGAACGGATAATCGTCGCCAGCCAATCAGCGTTCTCCGTATCGTGCTGTGCTGGAGTCGTGGTTCGCTGCCGTGAGTAGCGAGTGTGTTGTTGTCGTGTAGGCCTACTGGTGATAGAGAGATAGTGTTTTTGTTTTCCTCGCGGGAGAAATAGACGTTGTTTTTTGTTTACGTTTTCCGAAGATTGCGTGACTTCGCTTTTTTCCCTTGTTTTACTCCCGTTTTCCTGGATGGATCAACAAGAACAGCTGTATTGTCATCGGCCTCGTCCAATGGCGCTGCGAGAAAGAGCGTCTTGGAAAATCATCCTCTTTAATCTTAGATTATGAATTTAAGATAAAGCAAATATTTATTTTAGAGCAAATGTAACTATTGAAGTTTGATTTCGAAAATATGCAAGAAGTATTGCTCCGGATCTCCAAATTGGACAATGGAATTAAAGAGCTCTGATTATCTAGAAAGTTAATAGATGAAAGACAAGATGCAGACTCATCAGGCTTAACCCGCAACAAGGTAATTTGCTCTCTTGTTATGAAACTAACCATCCCTAATGGAGCACGAGGTGGCTTTATTAGAATAAAATGTGAAATGATGTTTTTAAAATTGATAACGGTATTTTTTTTTTTTTTTGAATACCTTCACATACCTATGACTCTATCGGTAAGGAATTCAATTCGACTAATTGGTTGTTTTATATCTTTAGTTTATATTAATAATAATGGACAAACAAAGACATCCAGCAGAGGCTTCATAAAACCTTCAAGACCCACTGTTTCAAATTGCATCAGGCATGTCGAACCCGCCGGTGATTAGGTTAAAAGAGCTTTTGGAACCGAGCCGAAGAGCCTATAAGAGTTCCCTCGGGTTGTGTGTCAAGGATTGCATAAGTAATCAGTTTTTGGGCGGTCCTTCCTCTGGGTTGTGTGTGTGCGTGTGTGTGCGTGTGTGTGTGTGTGTGTGTGTGTGTGTGTGTGTGTGTGTGTGTGTGTGTGTGTGTGTGTGTGTGTGTGTTTCGCCTGGTTCAATATCGATGTGCTCTTGAGGCATTTTGTTGAGTTTGACATTCGTCTTGTAGTTGCTGCCACTAATACGAGTACAAATACTACCGGTTATTATTAGTTATTACTAGTTCCTGATTTTAGTTACTGCTGCTAGCTATTCCTAGTTACCTGTTTTCCTTTTATTTTTCTCATGGAGGGAGAGGGGGTGTATAGTTTTCAAGGACGCTCTGTTCTAATAGTTAATTAAAGCCCCACCTCCTTCTTTACCACATAGTGGGTTTTATGTCTCATAAGCGAGCGTGCAGCCCCTTGTCGCGTGGTGGGGGCGCCTAGCGTGCATTCCTGCAGGCACCGCTTACCTAGGGGGGAGGGGAGGGAGAGGGGGTAATCGTTTTTTTTTTCTTATTATTCTTCTTTGACTTTCTTGTGTTGTGTGTGTGTGTTTAGGTTTTCGTTTGATATTTTTAAAACGAGTTTTGGTCTATTCTCTTTCCTCTAATTGCACTTTAGAATGATTTGTAGATTTCATGTTATTTTTTTAAATTGTTTTGTCATGTCTTGCACTTAGTTTAGTATATTTGTTTTGTATTTATTAACGGGGTGAAGATTTCCGTTTATTTTATTTTATTCTATTTTTATGTCCTAGCAGCATTGCTCATTTTAGCCTTTCCATTTGTTTAGAAATGCTCTTAGATATTTTTTCCTAGTTAGACATTTTGAATCATTCAATGCTCTCCAATATCTTTATCAAGCCATTTTAAAGTTTTTATTTCATTATAATTATCAGTCAGGTTCATCATCATTCACCAGAATCACCACCACCACCACCATCATCATCATCATCATCACCACAATAATAATCACCATCACCATCATCACCACAATAATAATCACCATCACCATCATCACCACAATAATAATCATCACCATCATCACCACAGTAATAATCACCACCATCATCATCACCATCAGTAAGGCACCCTTGTCTAACATCCATTTCGCCATCCCTCTGGTTTATTCGGCTATTTGCATACGAAGTCAAAGAAGTTTATCGTTTTCCCGCAACATGTCAAGATCTCAAGGTAATGAATTTAGTATGAAGTGCCCGATTACAACAGAGGATGTTGGGGGGGGGGGTTCTGTTGCAATCAGGCAGTAGAATTATGCCGGGAATGAACTGTATTTTATATTCAGACAGATGAAAGTTTGCTTCTTCTTCTTGTTTTGTTATTTTTATGTTGTTATTGGTCTCTTTGATTTTACTGCTACTACTTCTACTGCTACTACTACAGTGTGCTTATTGTTGTTGTTTTGTTATTGTTTTTATGTTGTTATTGGTATCTTTGATTTTACTGCTACTAGTTCTACAAAAACTTTTTTTTTGTTATTACTACTATAATTACTTTTACTATTGTTATCATTGTTGTTATTACTGTTCATGCTTGTTATTATTGCTAATTATCTGTTCTTTGCTTATGCGATTCCAGTAAATTATTTTGTTAATAGGAATCACATCTTTACGGTAATTAGCGTACTTGCTTCTGTTTAAGCGGCTTTGCGACACACACTACTGGCTTGTAAAGTGGATTTGTTTGCTGACCCAGAACGTGGGAAAGATGTGTAAATCATATGTGTTCTTGTTCCCTTTCTCCCTCCCCCCTCCCCTCCCCTCCCTTCTAATCAGACTCTTCCTCCTTCATTCCCCTACCTTCTCTTCAGTCTCTTTCCCCTACCTTCTCCTCCTTTCCCTTCCCCCTACCTTCTCCTCCTTTCCCTTCCCCCTACCTTCTCCTCCTTTCCCTTCCCCCTACCTTCTCCTCCTTTCCCTTCCCCCTCCCCTACCTTCTCCTCCTTTCCTTTCCCCCTACCTTCTCCTCCTTTCCCTTTCCCCCTCCTTCTCCTCCTTTCCCTTCCCCCTACCTTCTCCTCCTCCCCTCCCCTACCTTCTCCTCCCTCCCCTCCCCTACCGTCTCCTCCTCCCCTCCCCTACCGTCTCCTCCTCCCCTCCCCTACCGTCTCCTCCTCCCCTCCCCTACCGTCTCCTCCCCTCCCCTACCCTACCGTCTCCTCCCCTCCCCTACCCTACCGTCTCCTCCCCTCCCCTACCCTACCGTCTCCTCCCCTCCCCTACCCTACCGTCTCCTCCCCTCCCCTACCCTACCGTCTTCTCCCCTCCCCTACCGTCTCCTCCTCCCCTCCCCTACCGTCTCCTCCCCTCCCCTACCCTACCGTCTCCTCCCCTCCCCTCCCCTACCGTCTCCTCCTCCCCTCCCCTACCGTCTCCCCTCCCCTACCGTCTCCTCCTCCCCTCTCCTACCGTCTCCTCCTCCCCTCTCCTACCGTCTCCTCCTCCCCTCCCCTCCCCTACCGTCTCCTTCTCCCCTACCCTACCCTACCCTACCCTACCCTACCCTACCCTACCCTACCCTACCCTACCGTCTCCTCCTCCCCTCCCCTCCCCTACCGTCACCTCCTCCCCTCCCCTCCCCTACCGTCTCCTCCTCCCCTCCCCTCCCCTACCGTCTCCTCCTCCCCTCCCCTCCCCTACCGTCTCCTCCTCCCCCCTCCCCTACCGTCTCCTCCGCCCCCCCTCCCCTACCGTCTCCTCCGCCCCCCCTCCCCTACCGTCTCCTCCGCCCCCCCACCCCTACCGTCTCCTCCGCCCCCCCTCCCCTACCGTCTCCCCCTCCCTCCCTCCCCTACCGTCTCCTCCGCCCCCCCTCCCCTACCGTCTCCTCCGCCCCCCTCCCCTACCGTCTCCCCCTCCCTCCCTCCCCTACCGTCTCCTCCTCCCCCCTCCCTCCCTCCCCTACCGTCTCCTCCTCCCCTACCATCTCCTCCCCCCCCCCTCCCCTACCGTCTCCTCCTCCCCCCTCCCCTACCGTCTCCTCCTCCCCCCTCCCCTACCGTCTCCTCCTCCCCCCTCCCCTACCGTCTCATCCTCCCCCCTCCCCCACCGTCTCCTCCTCCCCCCTCCCCTACCGTCTCCTCCTCCCCTCCCCTACCGTCTCCTCCTCCCCTCCCCTCCCTTCTCTCTCTCTCTTCGTCCCCTACCCCCTTCCCTACCTCTCCCTTCCCCTTCTTTCCCTTCCCTCCCTCCCTCCCTGCCATATGGGTTCCACATGGTGTCGTTGCCGGTGGAAGCCTTTTCTGTGTAAGTGTAAATGTGTGTGTGTGTGTGTGTGTGTGTGTGTGTGTGTGTGTGTGTGTGTGTGTATGTGTGTGTGTGTGTGTGTTGACGTGCTTGTGCTTTGGCCTTCACACTTTATAATCCTGTAATAGGGTTTCGTACTTTCTCTTCTCTACTTTGCACCCTTTGCTTATTCTTTCCATCTTCCATCTTCTTCCACATGTTCCACATTTCTCCTATCCACTTCTGGTATCTCCCAATGGACTATCTCTGCACTCGTTCCACCTTCCAACTTCGTCCACCTTTCACCTTTCATTTCTTCCACCTTCCACCTTTCTTTTCTTCCACCTTCCACCTTTCTTTTCTTCCACCTTCTTCCACTTTATTGTCCTATCCCTCTCGCCCGCCACAAATTGCATTATTGGGAGCCATTTCAATGCCTTTTTGAATTTCAAGTTAAGCGGTCAAGTTACGCAATTAAATTTATGCATTTTGTGCTCACGCGTTGAAAGTCGGACGAATTCATTTGAAATCCTTTTCATGAATTTGCTTGCATAGATAATCGCCTCCTGTTCGGTTCTCCAGGAAACAAAAATGCGAATCATCACACGCAAGCATGAAAGCACCAACTCGCAAATTAAATAAAAAAGCTCTGAAGGCAGGCCACGGGGACGCAAGCATGACACGGCAGTTGTTTCGGATAATGTGTTTTTTTTCACTTTTTTAATGTTTACTGTTGTGTTTAAATGTTAGTATTAAAAAGATGATTGTTATTATTGTTGTTGATGATGTTAACATTATTTTCATGATTATCATTATCATTGTTTTATTATTATTATTATTATTATTATTATTATTATTATTATTATTATTATTATTATTATTATTATTATTATTATTATTATTATTATTATTATTATTATTATTATTGGGATCTCGCAAGCACTCTCCCGACCTGGAAGTGGTACATGAATACGAAGAGCATATTAATTTCATAACGTTAACCATCGATTTCTCTGTTGAGAGAGAGAGAGAAAGAGAGAAAGGGAGAAAGAGAAAGGAAGAGCGGCAGAACGGCAGAACGAGATAAACCTCATTGAGCAGGACGTGTTTGTCACCCTCGCCACCACCAGCCGCGCGGCGTCCACCGGAGCGGCGACGTCGCGCGAGGAATGGTTGTAGGTCTTGGCGCAGCGGGGGAAGTCGGGGGAGGGGGGAAGGGGGAGGTGGTGGTAGAGGGAGGTCGGGGGAGGGGGCTCTGTGGGGGCGACCTGGAAGGGCTCGCTCCTGCCGGAGTTACCTGGGCGGTGGTGCCTTTCCTGGTCATTAGGCTTGTTTATTAGAACCGTCCTCTTGTCTGGGGGACTGCGGGGGGTGCGTCTGGGGGGAGGTGGGGTGGGTAAAAGGGGGGGGGGTAGGTGGACGCTCGATTCTCTTATGTTTTTTGTGATGATTTTTTTTATGTTTTGTTTTCTATTTCTCCGTTAGATATTCCTGTTACCCACTTTTCTTTATGTGCTCTCTCGAGTTTCATTATCTTGTGTGTCTGTCTGTTCTTATCTGTCTTCCAGTTTCTCTTATTCTTCTTTTCCCTCTCTGGTTCTCTTTCCCTCCTTCCCTTTTTCCTTCATGTCTTCTTACCCCATCCCTTCCGCCCTTCCTCCTTCCTTACTACCCCTCCTTTTCTCCATCCTTCCTACCCTCCCTCCCTCCCTCCTTCCCTCCCCTTCTTCCTTCCTACCCTCCTTCCCTCTCCTCCGTCCTTTCTACCCTCCCTCCCTCCCTCCTCACACTCCTGCACCTCCCTTCCCTCCTCTCTTTCTCTTCTCTCTCCCCCCTCTCCCCCTCCCATCCCCCTCCCTCTCCCCCTCTCCCCCTCCCATCCCCTTCCCTCTCCCCCTCCCATCCCCTTCCCTCTCCCCCTCCCATCCCTCCTCCCTCTCCCTCCCATCGCTCCCTCTCTCTCTTTTCCCCCTTCCATGCTCTGTTGGCATTATAGATGCATATGGGATGTTACCACCCGTCAGGACGCGAAGAGGCAAGCGGCGGGCAGTTCGATCCAGGAATTGACGGATGGGTGTCAAGAGGTGGTTGTGGTGGGGGGTTGGGGGTAGTGGGGGAGATAAGGTGGGGTTGGTGGGGGTGGTGAGATGGTGGTGGGTTTGGAGGTGGTGGGTTTGATGGTGGTGGATAGAGGTAGTGGTTTGGTGTGGCGATGGTGGATGTGGTGGTGGTGATGGAGATGGTGGTGGGGGTGGTGGCGGCGGCGGCGGTAGTGGAAGTGGAAGTGTAGCGGCGGCGATGGAGGTTGTAGTGGTGCTGAGGGGGAAACTGTGTCTCTTGGCCGCCAGTGCCCGCAAGGTCTTCCCACGGTTACGTCAAATCCCTCACTCACAAACACACACACACCTTTCCTCCTCCTCCTCCTCCTCTTTTTCTTTTTTTTTCTTTTTTTCTTTTTTTCCTCTCTTTCGTTCGCTCTTTTTCTTTTTTTCTCGACTTCCTTTTCCTCCACCTCTTCCTTTCTTCCTGCTCTTTCTCTTTCCCTTCCTTCTTCTCTTCATTCTCCACTTCCTCCTCCTCCGTTTCCTCCACCTCCACCTCTTCCTCCTCCGTTTCCTCCACCTCCACCTCTTCCTCCTCCGTTTCCTCCTCCTCCTCCTCCTCCCACCTTCTTTTCTTTCATTTCTTTCGACCGCAATTCTTAACGGCTGTTTCCCCTCCTCCGTCATCTTATTGTTGCCTCTGCTTATAGTAATTTTTTTTGTACCTCCCTCCCCCCCCCCCACTCACTCTCTCTCTCTCTCTCTTCTCTCTCTCTCTCTCTCTCTCTCTCTCTCTCTCTCTCTCTCTCTCTCTCTCTCTCTCTCTCTCTCTCTCTCTCCCCCCTATGTCTTTCCTTTATTTTCTCACCCTTTCCCTCTTCCCTCCTCCTCTCCCTCCCCCCTACCTCTTCCCTCCTCCTCTCCCTCCCCCCTACCTCTTCCCCCCTCCCTACTTCCTCCTCTCTTCTCTCCCACCCACCCCTCCCCTTCCCCCTCCCCCTTCCCCTTCCCCACTCCACCACCTATCGATCGTCCTTTTCATCCCGGGGACAGGGCGGCCGCGTGTCACTGTAAGGATGCGTTGGGATAGGAAGGACTAGGATAGGATGGGGGGGGATAGGCGTTGATGTGGTAAGATGGGATAGAGCGAGCGCGGCCCCTTCCCCCCGTCGTTCGGCCGAGTTTAAGAGCTCGCGGGGCCTGTATTAACTCTTTTCCGCGCTCTTAAACGTGTCTTGGATCGGCCTTTGAAGTGTCTGGGAGGTGTCTGCCTTTGAAGAGCCTCTCGCGGGGCGCCGCCGCCGCCACGGTGATCCCATTCTGTGATGACGCCTCTTCCCCCCCTCCTCCCCTCCTCCTCCCCCCTCCCCCCTCCCCCTCGCATACCGTTCCCGGCGAATTCCGCACTTGAGCTTCCTCCGTCGTCGCCGCCGCCCGCCCGCCCGCCCGCGCCGCCGCCCGTCTAGATCAAACGCGCTCGTGTGTCTCCCCCTCCCCCTCCCCCCTCCCCCATTCATCTGTCGAGTTGAAAAGGAGATTAGTAGGGGAATGGGAGGATAGGGAGAGAAGGGGGATAGGGAACACAGAGACGGACGAGGGGGGGGGGGGAGGCGCTCAAAACAGTCAGTGTCGATGACGACGATGGCGGCATGGGCGGCGGCGGCGGCGGCGGCGGCGGCGGCGGAGGAGACGATGGTCTTTGCATAGTTTGGCAAGCCGCTATTTCTCTCTTGCGAACTCCGGAGTGTGTGCCCCGCGGGTTATATTTGGTCTTCTAACATTGAAATCCCCTTTCCTCTTTTTATGCCCCCCCCCCTCCTCTCTCTCTCTCTCTTTTGCTCCGACTGTCTGGCACCCGGGCTCTCTCTCTCTCTCTCTCTCTCTCTCTCTCTCTCTCTCTCTCTCTCTCTCTCTCTCTCTCTCTCTCTCTCTCTCTCTCTCTCTCTCTCTCTCAATTCCTTCTCTTTTCCGTTCGCGCTTCTCACCTGGATAGAAGAGAGGGAGGGAGGGAGGGGACAGAAGAGAGAGATTGAGCGGAGGGAGTGGATAGAAGAGGGAGAGGGAGGGAGGGGATAGAAGAGAGAGAGAGGGAGAGAAGGAGGGGGGGGAGGGAGGGGGTGCGGAACGTGTTGTGGCGGCCTTCGCTGAGAGACTGCCATTCCCTCCGGACGGAACGGGAGTGCCGACTGAGGGAGAGGAATGTCGAACGGCTCGTGTTGTTGCCGGGGACGAAATTTTCCCCGCAGCGCCTCGGGTCGGTGGGGATTCGCAGTCGCTGTCTGTTTTAACGCCGGTCGGATGTGTGTGTGGATGGGATTGGGATTGGTGCTGTCTCTCTTTCTCTTTCTCCCTTCTTACGTCCCTTCTTCCTTCCCTTACTTCTGTGTCTCCCTCCCTCCCTCCCCTTCCTCCCCCTCCCCCTCCTCCTCCTCGCCCTCTTCCCTCCTTTTCTCCCTTCCTTTTCTCCCTCTGTCCATCCATCTATCCACCCACCCACACCCTCCCACACCCGAAAATATACAGTATTTCTCGAGTAACCGACGTTCGTGCACGCTACTACTACTACTACCCCCACCCCTCCACCCCCCACCGCCCACCCACGAAATGCTTATGGCGGAGGTACTTTCGTAAGTGGTCGATTCACGTCACTGGCCGGTCTGGCAATGCGTTGGTGGAATTAAGAGTTTTTGATGAAAGGGCTATTTAAGGGAAGGCGTCGTTATTGGCCACTTCTGCCCGTGCGAAGGTCGTGCATTCGTTGTTAAATGTAGGAGGAAGTAGAAGTAAAAGGATAAAAATGGGGATTAATGAAGAAGAAAGAAAGAAAGAAAAAACATGGCTGTAGAAATAGTAGCGTGATTTGCATACCTTTCTGGGGATGGATTGGTGAACGGCTTGCATGCGCGGACTTTTTTTTACGAGTGAAATGTGTGTACATGGCTGTTTAATCTCGATTGATAAAAAAGGAATAAAAAAAAACACAAAAAAGAAAGAAAATGAATATTGCAGCCGGATCGTAAATTTTACTCTTGTTTGAAGATGATTTGCCCGCGTATTGATTTCGTGTTATGTGACTGTCATGGCTAGAGACGACTCCGTGGGAAAGACCACGTCGTCCCGTGCAGAGTAGAGAGGTCAGTGGATAGATGGATGGATGGATAAACAGTGATAAGGATGGATAAACAGAGTGATAAGGATGGATGGATGGATAAACAGATTGATAAGGATAGATGGATGGATGGATAAATAGATTGATAAGGATAGATGGATGGATGGATAAACAGATTGATAAGGATGGATAAACAGTGTTAAGGATGGATGGATTAACAGAGCGATAAGGATGGATGGATGATGGATTGATAGACAGATAGATAGGGATAGATGGTTGGATGGTTGGATAGATAAGTAAATGATGATCGGCTTTTTTTATGTTTAGCTTTTTGTTATTTAAGTTGTTTAGCGTGAAACTTGATGCCCTTCCCATCTTTAGGTCCTGAGACAGGCTCCATTATAACCTTTTGGTTCACATAGATAACGCAAGCTCGTGTAACACTTTGCTTTTCACACAAGTTTGAAAGTGTAGTTCAAATGTATATTCGTCGTCATCATCGCCATCATCATCATCATCATCATCATCATCATCACCATCACCACCACCATCATCAACATCACCACCACCACCATCATCACTATTATCATCATTTTTTTTATTTACTCTGCCGGTCACGTAATCCGGGATGTGAAATCTTAGCGGTGCCCCCATTTCCCCCCATCTCTTTAAAAGTACAAATATGGCGTCCAGGATGACACTTGAGGGGCTTCGTAAGTAAGAGAAGCGACGGCGATTAAAGAGGAAACATTGGTTATCGAATCCAGGTGCTGGGGAGGTTGTGGTTGCTTGTGTAATAATAGGTCGAGTTATGTAGATGGTGCAAATGTAGGCCTACCTGCAACGGATAGGGTGATAGGTCTGAGAGGATAGATAGGGTAGAGAGCAATATATAGATAAGATGGCATTGAGAGATGGATAGATGAGATAGCATTGACAGATAGATAGATGAGATAGCATTTAGAGATAGATAGACAAGATAGCATTGAGAGATGAATAGATGAGATAGCATTTAGAGATAGATGAGATAGTATTGAGAGATAAATAGATGAGATAGCATTTAGAGATAGATAGACAAGATAGCATTAAGAGATAGACAAGATAGTATTGAGAGATGGATAGACAAGACAGCGTTCAGAGATGGATAGACAAGACCTATATTCGATAGACGGCCAGTGTATACGAGCGGCGAGCGAGTTGCAAAACCGTAGAATTGCGGACGGGGAGCTTGTCTTGTGCTCCAAATCCGCCCTACTTACGCATTTGTTTTCTGCACAGTACTGCCTTGGCCGTCTCCCCCCCCCCCAACCCTGCCCCTCCCCTCTCCCCGTCTCCTAACCCCTTCACTACTTATTTTCTTTACCCAGCCCTTCACCGCTCCTTCGTTCCCTCTACTCGCTCCTCCTCGCCATTCCTTCGACTCCCCTTTCTCCACCTTTCCATTCTTTCTCCCTTCTTTACCCTTCCTCTCTTCTCCAATCCCTATTCGTCTCCTTCCCTCCTTTCCCTACCCTGCCCATCCTCTTATCCTCTCCTCCCTCCTCCCTCCACCTATCCCCTCCTCCCTTCCTCCCTCCACCTATCCCCTCCTCCCTCCCCCCCCCCCCTCCCCCTCTCCCCTCCCCCCCTTTCCTATCCCCTGCCCTTCTCACACTCCATGCGTTGACCGCGAGATTATACTTTCGAGGTAATTTTTCTAAATGTTACTCGTTTCTTTACACGAGCATGAATACCGGTACTGTGGACTATTTTCTCATATTTATTCTCTAGCATCGTCTTTTTTTTTTGGGGGGGTGGGGTTCTTTCTACTCCTTTCCTCCACTTCCTCTACACCCCCTCCGTCCTTCATCTCCCTCACGCCACCCCCTACATCCCCACCCTTTTCTCTCCTCCCATTCTCCCACTACTCCCCCCCCCTCCTTCACTCCCCCTCTCTGTACCCAATCCTCCTTATCCCACACCCTGTGCTCTGCTTCCCATCCCTAACCTCAATTCCTCACTCCCTGTGCCTTCGGCCTCCATTCCACACTCTGTGCTCTCCTCCCCATCCCAAACCCCAATCCCCCTCCTCCCCCATTCCCCCTCCTCCCCCATCCCCCCCCATTCTCCCTTCTCCCCCATTCCCCCTCCTCCCCCATTCTTCCATCCTCCCTCATTCCCCCTTCTTCCCCCATTCCCCCTTCCTCCCCCTTTCCTCCCTCATTCCCCTCTCCTCCTCCATCCCCCCCCCTCGTAGCGGTACGTCTCCGAACTGTGTTTGTCGAGACGTTTTTCCTGTTGCTTTTTTAGCCCGCGGTTACAGTGCAGCGCCTCACCCGACGACAGTTGATGGCGGACTTCAGACAGGCAGACGGACACACTGATGGTTGGATGGACAGACAGGGTGTGGAGATTGAATAGATGGGGAGGAAGGCGGAGATTGGGCGGATTGAAGTCTGATTTATTTGGGGGAACCGTTTAACGTGTGATGGTCCATTGCGTTTCCTTTTACAGTGCAAAGATGTTTTGATTGATTTCTCGACTCGCGTATGTCTAAATAGTGGAATGAAAGTGATATTGAGGTTTCTATTGTCTTCCAAATATGTTGATTGGATAGATAAAGATAAATAGATAGATGTATAGATAGATTGTAGGTTCAGGCAGACAAAGTAAGATGGGAAGAGAGAGAGAGAGAGAGAGAGAGAGAGAGAGAGAGAGAGAGAGAGAGAGAGAGAGAGAGAGAGAGAGAGAGAGAGAGAAATTAATTCGGTCCGCCATGTTTACACACGAGACCCGATGTGTTGTGTTGCGCGCGTGTGCGTGCGTGCGTACGTGCTCGTGGCTTCGCGTCTGGGCAGGCGGTGAACGGAGCAAAGTGAGGGGGGGAGGGGGAAGGGTAGGGGTAAGGGGCCGAGAGGGTAGGGTAGCGCTGGGAAGAACTGGGAGGTGGAGAGGGGGAGGCTGGGGGAGGGGGTTCGGTGCCAGTGTCAAATGCCAAGGTAAGATAGGCTAGGCGAAGCAACCTAGGCGCGGCGAGGCAGGCAAACGGCCCTGTGTGCCCCCCCACCCCTCCTTTCCCCTACCCCCCCTACCCCCATCCCCCCTAGTCATCACAGGGAGAAAGTTCGAGAAGGCGGAGGCAAAGGAGTTTTAGGGGTGAGGGAGAAGGGAGGGGAGGGATGGGCTGGAGAGGGGGAGGGGGGGAGGGAGGGAGGAGGGAAGGGTTTGCTTATGCTCGAGGGTGTTTCTCGTCATTTTTATGTTTTCTTTTGTTATCGCGACTTTCTTGGTTTATATGTGTAGTTTACCTTTCATAACATGAATATGTTAGTTTATCGTCCGTCTCCTGGATGCGCCGCGCGTGCACTCTCTCTCTCTCTCTCTCACACACACACACACACACACACACACACACACACACACACACACACACACACACACACACACACACACACACACACACACACACATACACATACACATATACACACACATACACATATACACACACATAGACAACTACACCGCGCACACAAATGGACATACACGCGCACGTGCACGCACGCACGCATGCTCTCTCTCCTCACTGAGCGGGCAACGGGCGGCCTTAACGTATTCCGCCCACGTCCGCGTCTTCCTTCTCACACACGCCCGTGGTGGGCGGTGCGGGCGGGGGCCTCCGTGGCGGCGGGCGGGGGGATGACTCCTGAATACTGCAGGCACACTTCCCCGCACACTGCTGTGCCTGTTCGCCCGCTTGCTTGCGCTTCCCTCTGTGGCGTCACTTCCGATAAGCTAGCCAGACCCGCGTATATATACACACCCGCGCACGCACGCACGGACGCTCGCTCCAACACACGCACGCATGCACGGGTATTTCGCGCGCTCACACACACACGCACGCACGCACGCACGCACCCATGCACGCGCAAGCGAGTACGAGCGGTCCGACGAGACGATTTCTACCCGGATCTGCAGCGTCCATGTTTGGGTCTTGGGTTCAAACGCGCTGTGACCATGTTAGGGGAAGTGGCGTGTTAATGGCATTACGCCGGGTCTTTGGATTTCCTTTTCGCTTGTTTAAAGGGGGGATTGTTGTTGTTTTATTGGGCGGTCTGTTCGGTTTGTTTTGTTTCTTGTTCGGTTCGCGGAAGAGTTGGGGGTTGCTGGTTTTGGTCGGTGGGAATTGTGAACGTTTCTCACCGGGAGGTGGTGTAGGGGGGGAGTGTTATGAAACGTTTGTTACTTTCTCTCTCTCTCTCTCTCTCTCTCTCTCTCTCTCTCTCTCTCTCTCTCTCTCTCTCTCTCTCTCTCTCTCTCTCTCTTTCTCTTTCTCTCCTTTCTCTCTCTCTTTCCTTCTCTCTCTCTCTCTCTCTGTCTCTCTCTCTCTCTCTCTCTCTCTCTCTCTCTCTCTCTCTCTCTCTCTCTCTCTCTCTCTCTCTCTCTCTCTCTCTCTCCCTCCCTCTCTCTCTCTCTCTCTCTCGCGTGAACGGAGGTGTTGTTCCTGCGGTGCCACGCCCGTTAGAGTGCCATGCTCGCGGCGCCCAGACGGAACAGAAGAACCACCTGTCTGGAGTAACGACTGTGTTCCCTTTATCTCCGATGCGGCTTCCTGGAGCGGCGCCGTGGCTTTTATTTTACAAGCAAACGCCCTCCCTCGCCCAGTCTGTCTTTACTTTGTTTGTCTCTCTTTCTGTCTTTCTGCCCAGTCTGTCTCTGCTTTGTCTGTCTCTCTTTCTGTCTTTCTGCCTGTCCTTCTCTTCTTATTCGTTTTCGCTTTTCTTTCCTTATCTGCTGTCCCCTCTTAACCCGTTTCTCCCCCTCTTTTCCCCTTCCCTCTCATCTGGCCCGGCTCTTCTCCCTTCCTCACTCCCGCTCCTCTTCCCCATTCCCTCCTCCCTTCCGCCCCTCTTCCCCTCCCTCCTGTTGCCCCCTCTCCTCCCCTCCCTCCCTTCTGTTCCCTCTACCCTCTCCTCCCCCTCCCTCTTCTTCCGCCCCTCTTCCCCTCCTCCCTTCTGTTCCCTCTACCCTCTCTCCCCTCCCTCCCTTCTGTTCCCTCTACCCTCTCCTCCCCCTCCCTCACTTCTGTTCCCTCTCCCCTCCCCCTCCCATCTGTTCCCTCTTCCCCTCCCCCCCCTCCCTTCTGCCTCTACACCCCCTCTCTGTTCCTCTTCCCTCCTCACCCCATCTGTTCTTCCTCCTCCTCCTGTTCTTCCCCCCCCCTCCCTCGTGCAGACGGGAAGGCGGCCAGAGATGTCCTTCGGGAGTACTGTCCTGTGACGGCGCGACGACCCGCAGCAGCAGCAGCAGCAGCGCCCGTCGCATAATCTCGTTAGTGCCGTTGTCGCCGCGTCAACAGTGCCTGCGTCTGACTCCAGCTGGTCCGATGGGGTGTGGGGTGGGGGTGGGGGTGGGGAGGGTACTCAGAGGGTGATGGGGGTGGGGAGTTCGTGTCGGCGAGTTGCTTTCGGGGGGGAGGGGATGAGATGGGGGGGTGAGGTTATAGATGATGGGATTGATTGTTTTGAATGGTTGTTGTAAAGAAGAGATAGCTAGCTAGATGGATTGGTTTGTAGATAGTAGATTGATGGGTTGATTGAGTGATTGCTGTAAGTAGTTTTTTTTTTCTAAAGTGTTGGGCATTCTTTTGTTCATTTTAGGTCGTGGGAAGTAGAGGGAAAGACAAGGAAGGGGAAAGAAGAGAAGAGGCAAAAGAAGGGCAGGAGACCCACTTTCCCCTCGTAAACACGTCGTTATGGGAGCCGCTGCTTGCTCGGAATTCGTCTTTCAGGGTGGCTTTGCCGAGATATTTCGATCGCGTTTCCTTCCATCTTGCGTCCGTCTTTCTCCTTCTTTTTCGTCTGTTTCTCATTCGTTTCTTACCCATCTTGCCTCTGTCTTTTCCCCCTTTTTTCGGTTGATTCTCCTTCGTTCCCTTTCCATCTTACATCTTTTATAGTGCCTGTTTCTCCTTCATATCTGCTTGGGGGGCATGGAAGGGGCACAGAAAAGTCCTGTTAGGGCATAGGAAAAGATTTGTGTGCAAAGGCAAGGTCCTGCTCAAAGCGAACGACGAGGGTGTGCGCGTTGGTAGGGGTATCTGGTAGGGCATCCGGTAGCGGGCATCCGTTGGGCGGTGTCTGGCACTAGAGACGAGTCGAAAGGGGAATGAGGTGTTTGTTTCATATCAAGAAAGTTTTTTTTTTTTTTTTTTCCCTCCATTTTTTGTGTACCTGTCTGTATCTGCTTGTGTTTATGTGCATGGGCGGTGCGCGCGTGTGTGGCCCGGCTGAAAATAGCGAAAAATGTATACTTCCTTGCCTGTTACTCGACACACGTCTTAATATTTTGAAAGGAAATTTGAGTGTTTGGGGAAGGTAAGGGAAAATTGTACTTTTTTTTATATTTATTATATAATATTTTTAGCGGGTGTGGGGTGGGGGGGGTGGGGGGAATAGTCCGAAAATATGTAATGGATGTACTTTACATTCTCCTTTGAAGTCTGGATGCGGCTGGTACGGAACGGGAGGAGGCTGGGAGGGGGGAGGGAGGAGCTGGCGAGGGGTCCAGCAGAGCCACGCGGTCTGTGGCTACTGGTCGGGGGGAGGGGGTGCCTTGCGTGCGTCCTTGGCCATTCCCCGCCCGCGCCCTCGCCGGCCATCGAGTGAATGCGTTTCCTCCTCCTCCTCCTCCTCCGTAGCCTCCGCCGCCGCCATCGCTTGCATAGAATGGAGGGGGCGGGGGCGGGGCATGGGGGCCGGAGGCGGCGGAGGGCGTTGAGAGCGTGACGTCATCCGGGCACGAGCCAGGCAGCCGCTATTTTGGAGCGGCGGCGCCCCCCACTCCCAGGCAGGCGGAGTTGCACCAGGCTGTTGCAAGTGCAGTGTGCGTTGCAGCCCCGGCAGCAGCCCCCACTCCAGACCTTCGCCTGGAGGGCGAGGCCTCGGCGACGTCCTTTCCCTCCGTTCCCTCGTCCTCGGTGAGTCCCCCTCGAGATTCCGCAGCGTCGCCGGCGTGCCCCCCCCTCCCTCCCCCCGAGCGAGCCTCGCGTGACCACCTTTCCTCCTTTCAGACTGTTGGCGACGATGCAGCGTGGACGCCAGCGTGAGCGACAGCAGACGTCAGCACTTCCACCACCTCCCCCTCCACCAGCGTCAGGAGCAGCAGCAGCACTGTGCGTGTTGTGAGGGCTGCGGAGGAGTGGCGTCGCAGGGCGAGGCTTCGGCGGGGCGCCGCGAGGGCCAGCAGCAGCAGCAGCTTCAGGAGGCGTGTCGGTGGCGGGCCCCTCCAGGGTGGTGGCGGTGGCGGCGGTGGTGGGGCAGGTGCCAGTGCGGTGGGCAGTGTCAGGACTGTAGCGTTATGGACAGTGGGGGCAGTGCAGGCCCACCCGCCGCAGCCAGCCCGCCCCCCGCCGCCCACCAGTGCCCTTGCCCCGCGCTCGCGCCCGCACCCGCCCGCACACCCGCGCCCACATCGTCCAGGTCCAGGAGCAGCATGCCCTCGTACTCCTCGATACTCACCTTACTCCTCCTTCTAGTCGCCACGTTACCCAGGTTTACAGGTAAGTCCCTCCGCCTTGTTCTTCTGTCCTATTCATTAGGTCTTCTCGCTAGTCGTCCTCATTACGCCGTCTAATTAGCCCTCGTAGCCCGGCTCGTTAGCCCCTCGCCGCCCCCCTCTCCTCCGCGCGGCGCAGACGGACGAGGCAGACGAGCGGAGCCGAACCGCAGCGTCTCGCCTCCACTCCGCGCCCGGCGCCGTCGCCCAGCCTTGAGCATGGCCATGGCGGCCGCGGCGCAAGGGCTAAACGATGACTTGATGTATTGGCAATCAATCTCCCCGCCTTCAAAGGGAGCGCCCGGCTCTGCGCTGCGCCCGTATGCCTTTCGCGCGCTCCGGGACGCGCTCGAGTAAGCACCCGTATGTCTCCTGGAATGGCGAGATGCTGGTTGCAGCTGATGCATCGGATTTTAAACTAGCTTTTGATTGCCCCCACAATCCACTCCTCCTGCTCTCGTATCTTCCCTTTCTCCCCTCACCCTTTCCTCTTCTTATCTCCCCTCCCCTCAATTCCTCTATCCTTCCTCATCCTCTCCTTCCTCTCTTTTCCCCCTTCCCTTTCCATTGCCCATCCCTCTCCCTTCCCTCCCTTCCCTCTCCTCTCCTTCTCTCCTCCCTTCTCCCTTCTCCCTCCTCTCCCTCTCTCTTCCCTCCTCCTCTTCCTCTCTTCCCTCCTCCTCTTCCTCTCTCTCTTCCCTCCTCCTCTTCTCCCTCTTCCTTCTCCCTCCCTCCTCCCTTCCCTCCTCCTCTTCCTCTCCTTCCCCTCCTCCTCTTCTCCCTCCCTTCTCCCTCCCTCCTCCCTCCCTCCTCCTCTTCCTCTCTCTTCCCTCCCCTCCCCTCTCTCCTCTCCTCCCCCCCTCCCCCCCTCCTCCCCATCAGCCGCAAACGCAGAGCCAGCCGTCGGATTCGCGAGTCCCTTCGCTTGATCTCGAGCCGTATTGTCATTGCCCCGACTCCACGACGCGGCGGCAGATCCATCCGGAGGTGGCTTCCGCGGCGCAACGTTTCCTCTTGTATTTTTAATGGCGCCCGAGCGGGTCCTCGCGCGGAATACGGGATGCGGCTGACATTACCGGCGACTGCAGTCTGGCCGCCGCCGGGGAGACGACGGGCCGGGGAGGGTATGATGCTCCCGCACGCTCGCATGCACTGGGGAGTCGGGAGGGAGGGGGGGTGCATGCTCCATTGCTAACGTACGTGTAGATGCACATTTTTTTTTTTTTTTTATGAAAAGGCTTATACACAAGTTGTGTACACTTGTACACTTATTCGCTCATAAATACGTACACACACACACACACACACACACACACACACACACACACACACACACACACACACACACACACACACACACACACACACACACACGCACACACACACACACACACACACACACACACACACACACACACACACACACACACACACACAGTCACAATTACACACAGTCACACACACACACACGTCCTCAATTACCATCCTTCCCACTTCCTGTGCACACATGTGAGCGAATGTGAGTGGGCGAATGAATGAATTGAGTGAGTGGGAGAGTGGGTGAGTGAGTGGGCGAATGAATGAATTGAGTGAGTGGGTGAATGAGAGTGGGGCTACAGGAAGCGCCGTGGAAGGGCCACACCATCTAGGGTCGCGAGATATCGATTGGGCCCTACCTGGCCTAGGATCAATGCGGACTGTCCATCACGCTATCATTAGCACGGTGTCGCCAGGTACTCTCGAGATGACGTCCATCCCGTTCGCACACACGCACACGGCGCTGCTCGCGTACACGGGGTGGGGGTGAGGGAGAGAGGCACGCGCTTAAGATAAGATGGATAAGAGATATGAGATAAGCACGCGCACACACGGACGGACGCACACGCGCGCACACACACACACACACACACACACACACACACACACACACACACACACACACACACACACACACACACACACACACACACACACACACACACACACACTTTTATTTTCACCCTCCTCCCTCTCGCTCTTATCTGCCTTCAAGTGATCTCTCTCAAACACAAACACACTCCTACGGCCACCGATCCCCCCCCCCCATCTCCTCCGCTCCTCCTATTCCTTGCAGCCAGACTAGGACACCAGTGCATTCCTTGGGCATTTTCTGCGCGTGTAGGGTACGGTCTCAGGGGGCGATGGGCATGGGGGATTAGGGGCATTGGTGCGGTAGGGGAGTGTAGGGTATGCTGGGGCACGTTAGGGTATGCTGGGGCGCCGCTGTTTGTCGGGAGGTCGTCCCGGAATAGGCTACGCGTGTTAAAGTGTTTTCGCGAATTAACACGCAGGTAGGACATGGTAGGGAAGTATGTGGTTGTGTGTGGGAAGGATGTTGGGGACTAAAGGTGGAACATTTGACGAAGGAGAGGCGAGGAGAGAGAGAGAGAGAGAGAGAGAGAGAGAGAGGGAGAGAGAGAGAGTAGAGAGAGAGAGAGAGAGAGGAGAGGAGAGAGAGAGAGGAGAGGGAGAGGGAGAGAGGGAGGGAGGGAGGGAGGGAGGGAGGATAGGTATGTCATCTATCCAGTTGTCGTTTCGGTGTGATATCGACTTATCCATCTCCGGCGCTGAGCGATGGATGGGGAGGCAGCCGGACTACGGGGTTCTTCCTGCTGTCACTTCTCCTACTCGATACTCATAAGCAATCCCCCCCCCACCCCCTCCATTCCATTCCTTTTTATTCTTTCATTCATTTCCCCTCCACTCTTCCCTCCCCCCTTGTTCACTTCCCTCTCCTCTTTCATTCATTAACCTTCCTCTCCATCTCCTTCTTCTCTATTTCCTCTCCTCCACCTCCTTCCCTCTCCACCTCCTTCTCCCCCTTCCTTCCCTCTTCTCCCCCCCCCCTTCTCCGCCCTCCCCCACTCTTCCTCCCTTCCTCGCGTTACTCCATTCTCCCTCCCCCTACCCCTCTTCCTCTCCTGTAGTGTCATAGGGCTGTTGAAGTTTTGTTTTCCGCCGCCAATTGTCGACGAGGCTTTTTCTCTCGGGCAGCTGGATGGACTTTTTAATGATTGTGCCACGAGTGTACTTCTCTCTGGCTGCTTCTCTGTCTGTCTCGGTCTCTCTTTCTCTCTCTCTCTCTCTCTCTCTCTCTCTCTCTCTCTCTCTCTCTCTCTCTCTCTCTCTCTCTCTCTCTCTCTCTCTCTCCCTCCCTCCCTCCCTCCCTCCCTCTCCTCTCTCTCTCTTCTCTCTCTCTCTCTCTCTCTCTCTCTCTCCTCCCTCCCTCCCTCTCCCTCTCTCCCTCTCCCTCCCTCTCTCTCTCTCTCTCTCTCTCTCTCTCTCTCTCTCTCTCTCTCTCTCTCTCTCTCTCTCTCTCTCTCTCTCTCCTCTCTCCCTTCTTTCTCCTTTCTCCTTCCTCCCTCCCACACACTCCTCCCTCCCTCCCCCCCTCACCCCTCCCCCCACACACACTCCCTCCCTCACCCTCTCCCCCCCACACTCCCTCCCTCACCCTCTCCCCCACACACCCTCCCTCACCCTCTCCCCCCACACACTCCCTCTCCCTCCAACTTCCCTATGCCTCCCTCCCTTCTACTCCCCTTCTGCCTGCCTTCCTCTTCCCCCCTCCCTCCCTCCCTCCCTCCCTCCGTCCCCTCTTATTTCCTATCTGCTGAGCATCATCGCGGAAGTTTGTTCTTGTATTACCGTCTCCGACCTGTAATAGTCATTGGACTGTTCCACTTTTGTCTTTGCGTTTGTTTGTTGCGGAAGAGGCAGCAGGCGTTTGGGAAGGGTTGGCCCTTATTTTGCTTTATATTTTTGTTTTTGTTATTCTTCGCGTTTTCTTTTTTTGTTCGTTTAGGCATTTTCGTTTGGTTTGGGCTTGCGGGCGTCGTCGGCCGGAGGAACAGAGGAGCAGAGGTGTGGTTTACTCCCGAGCGAGCAGCATGTGCGAATTTATGAGTTATGGGAGCTAATCAGTTGCTTCCCAAGAGCGAGTTACTGTTAGGCCGTGAGCTATGGGCGGTGGGCGTCGCGCGGCGAGGGGACGCATGCGGGCGTGCGGGCGTGTAGGCCAGACGTGAGCGTGACGGCGACAGGTGAAGGCCCGTCACGGTGGCGGGGTCCCGCAGGCCCCGGGGCGCCCCCTCCCTCGCCCGTGGCTGGCCAAGCGCGCCCATCCGGAACACTCGCCGCCCACCGCCCCGCCGACCAATCGCCACCTCCCCGCCGTGTGACTTCCGACCAATCACCAGCAGGTATCATGCAGGTGCGCTGGAGGCTCTCCTGCCGGCGGCCACGGCGTCGCCACCGCACGAACTTCCCTCCGAACCCTGGGGGCTTGGGCGGCGGGCGGGCGGCGGGCGGCGGGCGGGGGGACGGCTCTCCTCTCCTCCCGCTGCGCCGAAGGGGGCAGCTGAGAGGGAGGGCAGCGCGTCCCCTCGCAAGCGCCCCCCCCCCCCTCACCTTTCCCCCTCTCATCCTTCTCGTGCCCCGGGTAACTTGATCCCCCCTACCCACCCACGCCCTACTTCCGGTGGCGGGCTGGTGGGTCTCCCTCTCGCCTTTCTTTTCTTCTCTGTCTCTCTCTCTCTCTGTCTCTCTCTCTCTCTCTCTCTCTCTCTCTCTCTCTCTCTCTCTCTCTCTCTCTCTCTCTCTTCTCTCTCTCTCTTCCTCTCTCTCTCCCTCTCCCCCCTCTCTCTCCCTCCCCCTTCTCCCTCCCCCTCCCCCTCCCTCCCTCCCCCTCCTCTTCCTCTCCCTTCTCCTCTCTCTCTCTCCTCCTCTCTCCTTCTCTCCCCCTCCCATCCCTCGACCCTTCTCTTCCTTTCTCCCTTTCCGTCTGCCCCCCTCCCCCCAATTGTAACTAATATAATATAATGTTAAATTCAAAGATTCTGAATTTGAATTTCTTCCTCCTGTTCTACCCGTCTCCTTCTCTTTCCCATCTTCCCTCTCTTTTCTCCTGTCCCTCTCCCCATTCTCAATCTCTCGCTCATGCTTGTCCGGGCCACCCTTTGTCTCAAGTCGCAAGCCCCTTTCCCTCCCGAGCTGCCTCGGCATTGCCACCGGATTTTGGCCCTTACTGCTGAGGGTTAAAGGGTGTAAGGGTGTGGGTTCCGGAGCCTCCTGGTGGTAGCGCTGCGGCCACCAGCGATCCACATCTGGAGTCATTAGGTTGCCATAAGTACTCTCTCACACCCACGCGGAGGTACTCGCGTTGGGTCTGAAGGAAGGGAAAGGAGGGGGAAGGGGGAGGGTGGGGGTGGCGGAGAGGCACTGCTCTGACTTCGGGTCCAAGGAAGGGAATAAGAGGAAAGGTGGGAGGGAGGGAAGGGGTGGCGGGGAGGCACTGCTCTGATTTTTGGTCTGGGGAGAAAAGGGTGTCGGGGGTGGTGGGGGGTACTGCTCCGACATCTCTACCTCGTCAGCTTCTTCCCCTCGTCTGCAGATCTTGATGTAAACACGCCCCTCCTCCTCCTCCTCCTCCTCCTCCTCCTCCTCCTCCTCCTCCTCCTCCTCCTCCTCCTCCTCCTCCTCCCACGCCCTCCCTTTCGATGCCTCGGGACGGCCCGCGCTCCTTCCCGAGGCACGGCGACAAGTGCCGCTCTTTGTGCCAGGGCGAGCGTAGGGCCATGGGCATAATGCGAGGTCGTGTCGGGTGACCGCACGATGCAGGGCAGTTGCAGGGCAGTTGCAGGGATACGGTGTCATGCGTGCTTTCTCGGGACGTGCATGGCGGGGTCGCGTTACCAAGCGTGCTTGTCATTGCATACCGAAACGTTTAGAGTGTCTGGTCTTTTCTTAGCCCGGGTGTGTGAGGGGGGCGGCAGCTTCCGTCGTCTGGCTGCGAGGAGGCGGCGCCTGTCGTGTTTTGTCGTGTTCCGCGCCGCCCCGGGCCGCCACCCGCCTCCGGCCGCTGCTGGGCCCACCCCGAGGCCTGGCCGAGGCCCCTGGCGAGTCGGCGGCGTGGCCCCGGGAGTGACCCGTGACCTGGCGGCCTGGACAACAGGGGTGGTGCGAGGCGGTGACGACGTTACCCTTGGTCACGTCGAAGCCAAGGCCCCAGGGCATCCTGCCAAGCTATAAACGGCGCTGCTCTGGCAACACGCTCGTAACCCCGCCGCGCAGCGCTCGCCGTGTCCCAAGCTTTCGCTCACTGCACGTCGCTGCAACCGCTCCGCCGCTGACGAAGTGGTGTGGGCTTGGCCGCCGTCGGGGACACCTGCCAACCTACACGCTACACGTGGCATCACGCCCTTCCTCCCCCCTCCCTCCCTCCCTCCCTCCCTCCCTCCCCCTCCCTCCCCGCCCCTGCAGCCAGCCCGTTTCCCTCCAGGCCCCGGCAGCATTACCTTCCTCTGCCCCTTCAGGACGCCAAGCAATGTAGAACGGATACACAAGTATGCGCCTGTACGTCGGCGGTGTTTGGGTCTCACGGGCCGGGAACCTCTCGGCGCTGGCCACTCCGGGAAAGCATTGGGAGTGAAGGGGCGAGGGAACCCGATTTGCCACCGAGGGAAAAGTCCCAAATCGGGCGCTCATACACGGCCGAAAGTCCACCAGGGTCTATGGACCGGACGAATCGGTAGCAGAGGCCGTGGTCGTGCAAAGCAGTGAGATAGAGAGGGGGAGAGAAAGAATAAGTGAGTGGATGAGTGGGTGAATGTATGAGTAAGCGAATGAGTGGGTGATGTATGAGTGAGTGGGAGAATGTATGAGTAAGTGAATAAGTGGGTGAATGCATGAGTGAGGGAATTAGTATATAATGAGCGGCCGTGATCCTCTGTGTCACGGCACTCTTTTCAAGACCTTTGATTTTCGCTCCACATTTGTCAAAGTGCGCGTGTGCGTGTGCGTGAGGTAGGAGGAGGGGGGAGGGGCTCGGGACAAGGTTACACTGGCGGATGGTGATGGTTCCCTCACGAAAGCTTTCTCCCGGGAGGGAGGGGGGTAGGGAGGGGCGTGCGAATTGTGTGTCTGTGTCTGTGTCTGTGTTTGTTTGTTTGTCTGTTTGAGCCTGTTTTGTGTGGGTGTGTATGCATATATATATGTTTGTTTACCTATGTCTGTGCCTGCGTTGAATGTATTTTGTGTCACCGAGCATATACCTGTCTGTAACTTACTATGGAAGGGAAGGGAGAAGGTTGACACGCATACTCAGAGAAACAAAAAAGAAAAAAGAAAAAAAACACGCATTCAGTAGGTAAATGATGTCCTCGTCAAAGCCCGTGATGTCACTTACAAGCAGGACAGAAAAAAAATAGAGAGGGAGGCCTAACCTCTAGTGAGTTTGGCAGAGCTAATGGGCTTTTTTTTTCCCCGGCAGGTTACATAGGCCTAGGTTTGGGTAACAAGCGGTCGGGAAATGGGAGCACTGAGGAGGAGGAGGAGGAGGAGGACACGTGATCCTATTTAGTTAGGACGTCCTTAAACCCCGGTACAGGATACGAGAGAAAACCTGAAAAAATAAATAGGGAGTGGAATGGCGTCTTATGTTCTAGAAATTGCATCCTCCTTCCCTTCTTGACTCCCAGCGCTCGCTTTCCTTCTTCTCCGTGTTCTTTTTGTTCTTTTCTTCTTTTTCCTTTTCCTATTCTTCTCCTTCTTTTTCTCCTCCTCCTTCTCCTTCTTCTTCCTCTTCTTCTTCTTTTCTTATTTTCCCTTTTCCTGTCCTTTTCCTCCCATACTTTTTCTTTTCCTGTACCCATTTTCGCTTTCTCTCCCCATTTCTCCTTCCTCTCGCTTTTCCGCTTTTCCCCTTCCATTTTCCCCTCTCTTTTCGCTTTCCTTTTCCTCTTCTCTTTTCTCCTTCATTTTCTTCCTCTCCTCTTCCTCCTCTTCCTTCTTTCTCCTTCCTTTCCTTTCCCTTCCCCTTTCCTCCCTTCCCCTTCCCCTTCCCCTTCCCCTTCCCCTTTTCCCCCTTCCCCTTTCTTCCGCTCTCACCTCCTCCTCCCTGGACGCTGATTTAAATAGCGCGGAGTCATAGGCAGCTGACTTCGAGTCCAATGGTGCCGATGTTTGGAAAATATTCTCGGGTGCTTTCGTCAGCCTCCGGAGCATGACGTCTGATTATTCTTATTTTTTTTTTTTTTGCTTGTGTGTTTGTTTGTGTGTGTGCTTGTGTTTTTGTGTGTGTCTGTTTGTTTGCTTGCTTTTGTTTGATTGTGTGCTGTGTGTTTGGTGTTGTTTTTTGGTGTGCGTGATCGCGTGTGTGTTTTCTTGTTTGTGTGCGCGTTTGTGTTTGCGTGCTGTGTTTATTGTTTTTTTGGTGTGTGTTTTTCTTGGTTATTTGTGTTTTCTTCTGTGTACCTTTTTTGCCTTCGAACGTGGGAGCGCTCAGACCTTCAATCGGGAATGTGTTTACTGTTTCGCGACGGTGTGAGTCCGCCGCTACACGACACTTTTATGCCCACGCCCACACGCCCACGCGCACATGCTCTCCTTTGTCAGCGTGCACGCCCAGGTGAGCTGCGAAGGTATCAGAATATGGGTATATTACCGCTCTCTCTCTCTCTCTCTCTCTCTCTCTCTCTCTCTCTCTCTCTCTCTCTCTCTCTCTCTCTCTCTCTCTCTCTCTCTCTCTCTCTCTCTCTCTCTCTCTCTCTCTCTCTCTCTCTCTCTCTCTCTCTCTCTCTCTCTCTCTCCTCAAGTTTCTTTTTTCTGGCTTTCGAAAATTCTCGAAAGTTCTTCAGGCGTTCTTTGGGCGACAAGTTTTCTTGGCACAGGCACCCCCCTTTCTCTCCCACCCCCAGCCCCCTTTCTCCCTCCCTCCCCCCCCCAAGGAAGCCCCATCTCCGAAGTAGGTCAGGAGGGTCGGAGGGCATATAGTGGGGGGACGCTATACCCCCCTCCCTCCCCCCCCTCCTTCCTAATCTCCCTTCCTTGGATGTGCCGGGGTGCCATGCGAGTAGGCCTATCCCCTGTGTCCGTGCCCGCGGAGGGTGCCAGCTTCCCCGCCTCATTAGGGGTGCCCCGTGTGTTTGGCCAGGTCCTTGGGACACGGCATGGAGGAGCCTGGGAAAGACATTTCGTTTCGTTATTTCTCTCTCTCTCTCTCTCTCTCTCTCTCTCTCTCTCTCTCTCTCTCTCTCCTCTCTCTCTCTCTCTCTCTCTCTCTCTCTTCTCACGCATGAACACTCTCACGCACACATACACATACAAACACATGCACATTTTTTCTCCTAAAATTTGGCACGGCTGACTATCGTTCGTATATGAAGATGTTACAAAAGAACCATAAAAAACATTAGCTTTGGTGTCCGGTTCAAAAAAGCACGAACGGAGAGAGAGAGAGAGAGAGAGAGAGAGAGAGAGAGAGAGAGAGAGAGAGAGAGAGAGAGAGAGAGAGAGAGAGAAGAAACGAAAAGAAAGTGGGAGAGAAAAAAAAGAGACCGAGAGTGAGTGAGTGAGTGAGTGCATTAGCAGTAGCGTGTCACGTGTTTCGAGTTTCCTTCGGGTCAAGTCGAATCCCTTAAAACTCGTTAACCTTCGGAGTCGATAAGAGGCCGGGCGAACGAGGCCAGAGGCGGTCAAGCGCGGCGGCGAATTGGCCTCTTGGAGGTGGTGATTGCCTTTTAGGGGGGAGTGAAGGGAGGGGGAGAGGGTATAGGAGGCATGGAAGGGTAGGGGAGGGAGAGGGGGAAGGGATAGGGGGAGTGGTTGGAAAGGGAAGGGAAGGGAGGGAGTATAGGAGGCAGAAGGGAGGGGGAAGGGGAGAGTGGTTGGAAAGGGAAATGGTAGGGGAGGGAGTGTAGGGGAAGGAGAGGGGGGAGGGTATAGGAGGCATGGAAGGGTAGGGGAGGGAGGTAGGGGGAAGGGAGAAGGGGGAGTGGTTGGAAAAGGGTAGGGGAGGGAGGGAGGGATAGGGAGTGTATGGATGGAAGGAGAGGGAGGACGAGTGGATAGGGGACGGGAATGGTGGATAAAGGGCGGTGGAGACCTGGGGAAGGTGGAAGAGCCGAGAGGTGGAAAGGGGTGGAGGGGGAGGGGCGGGGAGGGAGAGGAGGAGGTGGGGGCAGTTTAGCGGTGCCAGATGTGTGGCAGTTCGGGCAGGAAGGCGTGACGGCAAGTTTGTTCATGCTGGCTAATTTGACTGCTCTCTGTTTCTTTTTATTTCTTCTCTCTCTCTCTCTCTCTCTCTCTCTCTCTCTCTCTCTCTCTCTCTCTCTCTCTCTCTCTCTCTCTCTCTCTCTCTCTCTCTCTCTTTTCCTTATCCCTGAAGCCTTCTTTCGTTTGTATATTTTTCTCCGTCTCCCTCCCACTGTTTCTCTTTGTAAATTTTCCTTTCTCACTTTCTCACTGTGTTTCTTTTTCTCATTTTGTTTTGGTTTCCCATTCATTTCTTTCTCGTTATTTTCTTTGTATGTTTTTTTTCTGTTAGTTTTTTCTTACATTTATTCATTTACTCTGATATTTGCTGTATTTTGCGAGTTTTCATATTTACTTTTTATCATCATTATCATTATTATTCGCTTATTCATTTTTGTTTTCCATTTATTTTCGTCTGCCCGATTTTCTTCGTCTTTTTCTCTTCTTTATTGTTCTTTTTTTTTCTCCTTTACTCAGTATTCCGGTTAACTTCATCCTTGTTTGTCTTTTCTTTCACTTATCTCCTCCTTCTCTGCCTTCTAGTCTTCCTCCTCTTTCTACTTCTATTTCGCCTTCCTCCTCCTCCTCCTCTTCCTTCCTCCACCTCTTCATCCCCCTCCTTCCTCCTCTTCACCCCCTCCTTCTTCCTCCTCTTCATCTCCCTCCCTACCTGCCTACCTCCCCTCCCCCCCTCCCCCCCCCCCTTACACCCTTCTTACAGCGACCGGAAGCGCCCGAAATGCGGCTCATTTTGGGCAGAGGAGCCACCATGAGGGCGAATAAATCTTGTGAGGGTGGGAGAGGGGGAGGGAGGGAGGGGGATGTAGAGGTAGATGGGGAAGGAAGGAAGGAGGGAGGGAGGGAGATAGATGTAGAGGTAAATGGAGAGGGAGGGAGGGGGTTAGGGAGGGAGATGTAGAGGTAGATGGGGAAGGAAGGAGGGAGGGAGGGAGGGAGATGTAGTGGTGGATTGGGAGGAGGGAGGGTGATGTAGTGGTGGATTGGGAAGAAGGGGAGAAGGAGATTTGAAGAGAAGGGGATATTAGAAGGAAAAGGGAAAGAGGGAAAGAGCAGAAGGTAAAGGGGAAGAGAGAGAGAGAGAGAGAGAGAGAGGGGGGGGGGCAGCAGCGGGGTTTCGACTCGGGTGAGAGAGGACGAACGGGGGGGGGGGGAGAGAGAGAGAGAGGGAGGGAGGGGTGGCAAAGAGGTCGTATATGGGTGGAATAAGCTCGTTACCGGTATTTTCTTTGGCTTGTCATTATTACCAGTAATCACGATCATCCTCCCTCCCTTTCGTTATCTACCTATCTATCTATCATTTATCTTTTTTCTTCGTTATGTGATATTTATCATTGCGTTCTTTATTTTATGTGTTTGTTTAGGTTGAGCGTCGGGGGCTTGGCTTGGAAAAGTGTTGTGTTGCGTTCCTGAAGGTCGTTTTTCGAGCTGTTATATAAATGCATGCTCTTTATTTTTATGCTTTATTTATTTGTTTATTTCGTGGTGCCTTTCGTGTGTTTGTATGCATTGTTTATTTGTTTATTTCGTGGTGTCTTTCGTGTATTTTTAAGCATTATTTGTGTGTTCATTCGTGGTGTCTTTCGTGTATTTTTATGCATAATTTGTTTATTCATGGTGTCTTTCGTGTATTTTTATGCATTATATCTTTATTTGCGGTTATTTGTGTGTTGGTATGAATGGGGAGTCACGTGTATGAAGGCGAACGATTGCCTATTTAGTTCATTTATTAATTTTTGCCTATTTTATTTTGTTCATTTACTTGTTTTTGCCTCTTCGTTTGTTCATTTATTTTTCTTTGACTCTTTCCTGTTTGTTCATTAGTTTATTTACTTATTTTGTTCCCCTTTCTTTTGTTCATTTGTTCATGTATTTATTTTTGCCTCCTTTCTTTTGTTCATTTGTTCATTTATTTTTTTGCCTCCTTTCTTTTGTTCATTTATTTATTTTCGCCTCCTTTCTTTTGTTCACTTATTTATCTTTGCCTCGCCTTGTCCACAACATTCGCCGGGCGTCAGGTAGGCTCCGGCGTGGGCCAGCGGGACCCAGAGACCGCCACCGTCACCCTGGCCTGGCCAAGTCACACCTCCCCCCTCCTCTCCCCTTCCCCCTCCCCCTCTTCCCTCCCTGCCCTTCCCTCTCCCCCATCCCAGGCCTTCCCTCTCCCCCTCCTTGCCCTTCCCTCTCCCCCCCCTGCCCTTCCCTCTCCCCCCCTGCCCTTCCCTCTCCCCCCCTGCCCTTCCCTCTCCTCCTCTTCCCTCCCTGCCCTTCCCTCCCCTCCACATCCCTGCCCTTCCCCCTGTCCTTCCCCTCCTTGCCCTTCCCTGTCCCCCTCCCCCTCCTTGCCCCCCCCCCCCCACTCAGCCAACCCTCCAACCACTTTCTTGCCCTCAACCACCGACGCCTTCCGCGCCAACCCACAACCTCACAGATACTGCAGCCCCTTATTGTTGTTGTTGTTATCTCTCTTATTCTTTTCTCTTGCTCCTCTTCCTTGTTCTTCTCCCTCTTCCTCCACTTCCTCTTTTCGTTTTTTTTCCATTTTCCTCCTCCTCCCCCTCCTTTCCCTCCTTCCCCTGCTCCCCCTGCTCCTTCCTCTCCTCCTCCTCTTCCTTTCCCTCCTTTCCCTTTCCCTCCTTTTCCCCTCCTTCCTCTCCTCCCCCTACTCTTTCCCTCTCCTCCTCCTCCTTTCCCTTCTCCTCTCCTGCCTCCTCCTCCCTCCTCCCTTCCCTTACTCCCTACCCCACTACCCTCACTCCCCATCCCCATCCCCATCCCCATCTCTATCTCTTCCTTCCCCTCCCTCATCTCCTCCTCCCTCCCCTCCTCATATACAAGCGCGTGCACTTCAAGACGATACCACTCGGTAGCCTGGTAGCAGAACGGTGTCTGTTTCTTCAGCTTTCCTTAATTTTATCTAGTCTTGTTTTTCTAGTTTTCTTTTCTTTTGCTAGCGCTTTACTTTTCCTCTCTTCCATATTCTCCATCCCTCCTCTCCCTCTTCTTATTAGCTCCTCCTCTTCTTCCTCCTCCTCCTCCTCCTCCTCCTCCTCCTCCTCCTCCTCCTCCTCCTCCTCCTCCTCCTCCTCCTCCTCCTCCTCCTCCTCCTCCTCCTCTTCTTCTTCTTCCTCCTCCTCTTCCTCTTTCTCCTTTCCTTCCTCCTCCGAGAGAAACGAGAAAAGGGAGAAGCAGAAAGGAGGAATGAGGAAGTAAGGAGAATGGGAATAAGAAAGGCCGGCATCATGATGAACGCTTCCCGGGTTTGCCCCAAAGCCATTTGTTTGTCCTGTCGGCGTCGTGCGAAGAGCCAAGCCGACCTAACCCAGCCAAGCCGTTCGTTCCCTCGGGTCTTGTGAGTGCGCGCCTCTCTCTCCCCCTTCCCGTTCCGGCCGCCTCGATCTGTCTGTCTCTCTCTCTCTCTTCTCTTCTCTTTCTCTCGCTCTCTGTCTCTCTCTCTCTGTGCGTTTCGTTTTGCTTTCGTTTTGTGGGTTTTGGGTTGATTTTTGTGCTTTTTTGTAGGAATTGTTTTTGTTTTGTTTTGTGTGTTTTGTCGGTGTTTGAGATGGGTGCGAGGCGCTGTGTGCTGTGTGTTAACTCTCCCAGCCACACCCAGCCACGTGGGGCTACTTGCTGTACTCTCTCTCTCTCTCTCTCTCTCTCTCTCTCTCTCTCTCTCTCTCTCTCTCTCTCTCTCTCTCTCTCTCTCTCTCTCTCTCTCTCTCTCTCTCTCTCTCTCGTTTACTCTGCCCCATCCCCCTCTCCATCCCCTCGCCTCTCCCCCCATCACTTAATCTTTTTCACTCTTCTTTAGTGATCTTCCGCCTTCTCGTTTTTTTCTCTCTCCCCCCCATCTTTCTTCATTCCTTTTATTATCCCCTTTCACCGTCTCTTCCCTCTGTGCACCGAATGCCTGAAACATTTCCCATCCTGCTATCGATGACGCACCTAGAGCGACGTTTGCCAAGGAATCCGTCAATAGCTGACACGCCGGAGAAGCACGGCTGTCTGTCTGTCTGTCTTGATAGTCTGTGTCTGTCTGTATGCGCCCCTTTAATCCCATGTCTTCCCTTCTTGCGCTCTCCTTCCTCGGCTCTTGTCCTTCTCGTCTCTCGCTGTACCTTTCTCTATCTCTCTTTTTTCTCACGCGCACACACTTTTTCCCCTTTATCATTCACTTCCTTTCCCCTACTCTTCCTCCCTCATTCCCTTTCCTTCCTCTCCTTCTCTTCCTTCATTCCCTTCTCTTCCTCCTCTTGCCTCTTCTCCTTTCACTTCCCCTTCCACTTCCCTCTTCTCCTCCCTTCCCTTCCCTTCCCTTCCCTTCCCTTCCCTTCGTTTCCCCTTCCCTTCCCTTCCCTTCCCTTCCCTTCCCTTCCCTTCCCTTCCCTTCCCCTCCCCTTCCCTTCCCTTCCCTTCCCTTCCCTTCGGTTCCCCGGTAGAATTTATTGGACGATTCAGGTCGACATATTAAAAAGAGGGGAAGGGGAGGGTGTGTGTGTGTGTGATTTTGGAATTGTTGACTGTGAAATGGCTTGAAATTGTTTTGGCGTTGAGTTCGTTTCGGATTTAGAGGACAAGGGGTTGATTTTTTTATATTTGTTTTTTGTTTTCAGAGAAACTCGGGTGTACGTGTGTGTGTGTATATAATATACGTGTTTTTTTCTGTGGTAAACATTTGTAAGTTGTCTGGATAGCATGAATTAGTTATTGTTTTTGTTGTTAAGTTGTCTGGATAGCATGAATTAGTTGTTGTTTTTGTTGTGTTAGTTTTTGTGTCCTTTGTTAATGTGCATTTGTGTGCGCGCGGTGGAGTGTTGTGGTGGTATGGTGCGTGTGTCATGGCGAGAATGGTCCGTGTGTTATGGTGGGAATGGTAAATGGTGCTCCTTAGCGGTAAACTGTTTACCATATCCCGGGGAAGGGTGAAGGGGGGTGGGGGTGGGGGGGTTGACTGAGATGGAGTAGGGGGTTGGTGGGGGCGGGGGAAGGGGCAGGGTGGGGGGTTAAGTTACTTGATGCCCAGGTCGGTGACGTGTGTGTGCGTGCGTGCGCGTATGACCTGACTTGACCTGGCCAAGGTGTCCCGCAGGAAGCATCTCAACCACAGCCGTAATCCATCATCTCACCTGTCAGGATCGTCGCCCCGCGTTTTCCTTTTTCCTTTTCCTCTTCTCAACCCCCCCCCCCCCCCGCCTTCTGCCCCTTTCCCCTTTCCCCCTCGCGTCTTTCTCTTTCCCCTTCCTTAGTTTTAACCCCCCAAGTCTTGTCCTGTTTCTCTCTCTCTCTTTCTCTCTTTCTCTCTCTATCTCCTCCTCCTCCCTCCCTCCTTCCCTCCCTCCCCCTCCCCTTCCCTCCCTCCCCCTTCCCTCCCTCCCTCCCTTCTTCCCTCCCTCCCTCCCTCCCTCCCTCCCTCCCTCTCTCTCCTCCTCCTCCTATCCCTCCCTCCCTCGCTCCTCCTTCTCCTCCTCCTCCTCCTCCTCCTCCTCTTCCTCTCCTTCCCTCCCCCTCATACTCTTTCTTTCCTTCTTCCTCCGTTTCATCTTGCGAGTCACAGGACCGCTACGTCGCCGCCGTCGGTGCTGCGGCTGCCTTGGCTTTTCGTGCTATTTTTGCGGTTTTTATCACGTCATCGTAACTGTTTCCGATGTCACGCTGTCCGAATCAATCCGCGCCGGGTTGAGGATGGTGCTGATGGTGATAGGAATGATGATAGAGGCAATTATGAGAGGTGGGGATGATAGGTTTATGGCAGCGTATCCTCATAATGATCATAATCATGCTGGTGGCGATGATGATATGAATGATAGGTAATGATGATAATGATGATATGATAATGATAATGATAATATGATAATAGTAATAATAATAATGATGATAATAACAATAATGATTTATAATAACAATACTGCTAATAGAAATAATACTGATAGTAAGTAACAACAACAACAAAGACAAAGATAAAATAAAATAGATTGTAGAGGCAGTGAGAAGGTATGCAGGACGACGTAGAGGAGGAAGGCGGTTGTGAGTATTGTTGCCTTGGGTTATCGCCGCAACTACAACAATGGCAAGTAGATGATCCAAGGGTGACTTTACTGGCCTTTACCGTTAACAGTGACGGTCGGAGGAAGAGGGGGAGGGGAGGGAGATTGGGGAGAGGCGGGGAGGCACCTTCACCCCGTAACCTCTTCTTCCTCCTCCCCTCCTCCTCTCCCTCCACCTGGGCTCTCTTTCCTTCCTCCCTTCTGCGTTCTTCCTCATCTCTTCTGTCTTCTGTCTCCCTTTTCCTTCTTTCTCGTTTTTCTCCTTTCTTCGATCCTCTTTCCTTTCTCTTCGCTTCTCCTTCGCTTCTCTTCGCTCCTCCTTCCCTTCTCTTTTTTTCCTCACTCTTCCTCTACTCCGTCCTCCTCGGCGCCCCTCCCCCCTCTCTACCGTCCTCCTGGCCCACCCTTGTCCCCTCCTTCAACCCCCTTCCCCCCCATTCGGCGGCAGCAAGGTCGCTCGCTTGCATTGTCATGTGGCGCCAGGGAGACTCTGGTTCTGGGTCATGAGAGGTCAGCAGAGCCTAAGAGAGCGTCAACGATGAGATTTCTTTGAATTTTTCCTCTTTTTCTCTTTATTCTTTTTTATTTTCTTTCATTTTCTCGCTTCTTACAGGTGGAAGAATACCTGGCTGGTGTTTGTTTTGCCTGTGTCGTGATTATTTTAGCTCGTGTGTGTGTGTGTGTGTGTGTGTATGTATGTATGTGCGTGTGTCTGTGTCTCTGTGTGTATGTGCGCGCGCGTTTGTCCGCCTCGTCTGCTGTGCATGTTTTGAGGGCGCTTCTGCGGAGCTGGCACGACGTATGGCCGACGCGAGGGAGAAAAAGGGCGCGCGCCGTGGCACCCCCGTGGCGTGGGCGTGGGATGGGCGTGTCTGCAGAGACGTCTCGATGTATGGGTTGAGGGCGGAGGTTGCCGGGGACGCTCTGATGGTTATCGCGCTCTAAATAGAGGGGCAGGAGACGGGGAGAACCGCCATTATCCTGGGATGAGGGAGGGGGCGGTTGGGGAAGGTGAGGGGAGGAGGGAGGAGGAGGGGAAGGGGAAGGTGAAGGACAACGGGAGGCATGCGATTCATAGATGACGTGGAAAGGATGAGTGTGAGAGTGAGGAGGGAGAGGTACAGATGGATGATTGGGGAAAGAGAAAAGAGGCCCAGAAAATTATAGAAGTTAAGTGAGGGATATGGGAGGAAGAGGATGGGAAGCGAGGCGAAGAGGAGGGGAATGGGAACTAGGGGAAGGGGAGGAGGATAGGAAGAGGAAGACAAAGATAGGAAGAGAGGGGAAGGGGAGGACGAGGATAAGAAGAGAAGGCGAAGGAGAAGACGAGGATAGGAAGAGATGGGAAGGGGAGGACGAAGATAGGAAGAGAGGGGAAGGGGAGGAGGAGGAAGGCAAGAGAGGGGAAGGGCAGCGGAGGCAGGGCGGATGCGGGCGCTGCCTGGGCTCACCTGGCCCTCACCTTCGCCGCGCCGAGCAGCGCAAGGAGCGGGTCAAGTGGATGAAGCACTTACCTCGTCTCACACACCTCGCTCCTCACTGCTCATTATGAGGGGCGAGGGTGAGAGGGCGCTCAGTGGCGGAGGGAGGGAGGGAGGGACGGAGGGACGGAGGGAGGGAGGGCGGTGGACGGGACGCTCTTGATCTTTGTCTCTTGCTCTTTTCGTTTCTTTGCGTTTCTTTTTGGGGTTCTCTCCTTTCCTCTTCTATTTTCTTGTCTTATATCCTCTTCTCTTTTCTTCTCTCCTCTCCTGATGTTCCCTATCCTCTTCTCTCCTCTCCCATTCCCTCTCCTCTCCTCTCCCCCTCTCATCTTCTCTCCTTTTCTTTTCTTTTCTTTATTTATCATTCTTTGTCTCTCTCTCTCTCCCTCAAATCGAGAAACTCTCCCGATTTCCCGTGGTCGGTGCAAGTCCCTGGCCGTCCCTCCGCGGCGGCCGGTGGATGGGCGCGCGTGCTTGGTTGGTTTTAGAAAGTTGCCGCCGGCTTTCCCTGAGGCCGGCTTCACCCCCCCCCCTCCCACACTCAGCCTTCCTTCCCCGAGGCCGGCTTCACCCTCTCCCCTCCATCTTCTTCCTTATTTCTCTTTTCCTACACTTATTCCATCACTCGCTTCTTTTTCGTCTTTCTCTCGTACTTCATTTTTCTCCTCGTCTCCTATCTCTCCTTTTCTTCCCTGTCTCTCTTTTTTCCCTTCTTTGCTCCCTGCCTTCCCTCCTGTTTGCTCCCCCTTTCTCCCTCCCTCCCTTACGCTGACCGCCCACGCACAAGCACGGCCTTGCTTGTTTCCCACAATTCCATTACCGGAGTTACAGCTTTGTTTGTATTATGCGGGGTTTATAGGCCTACCTGCTATCACCCCCACCCCCCAGTTCTTTTTCCTTCCCCTCCGTCCCTCCTCTCCCCCTCCCCTCCTCCCCTTCCCTTCCTCCCTCCCCTTCCCCCTTCCCCTCCTCCCTCCCCTTCCCCTCCTCCCCCTTCCCCTCCTCCCCCTTCCCCTCCTCCCCACCCTTGCTATCTCCTCCTTTCTCCTCCTACCCCCCTTCATCCACCTTTCTGCCTCGCCGGGTACAGTTTTGTGTGACGTACGAAGAATTTGCGATAAGCATCGGGCGTTATTTTCATGGCGGTGCTCTTTCGTTGCTAAGAAGGGTGGGCGTGATCTGTTTATTCGTTTGCTTTATTCATTGGTGTGTTTTTTATTGTTGGTTTTGATGTGGTTGGTGTGTTATTTTCCCTTTAGATGCGGGTATTCGGGTTTATTCTCATTTTTCTTGTTTCTTCTCCCATACTTTTTTTCAGTTTTCTTCCCTTCCCTCTTTCCTTCAGTTACATACTTTCTTCTGTAATCCTCCTCCTCCTCCCTTCTCCCCCCTTCCTTTCCTCTTCCCAGACCTTCCTCCCCCCTTCCTACCCTCCCACCTCCCACTTCAGACTTGGAGGTCAAGTGGTAAGTAACGCACCGGGATGGTACCGGGCCGACCGGGGTATTACCGGACACCAGCTTGCCTTTTTCCTCTAATCTCCCCTCCCCTCCCCCCTTCTCCCCTCCCCCTGCTTCTCCTTTCCCTTCTCTCTCTCTTTTCCCTTCCTTTCACCCTCTGTTCCCTGCCCCGTTCTCCTTACCCGGTTAATTCCCGCTTGCTTTCCCCTCCGTATCCTTCTTCCCTTCCTTCATTTCCCTCCTTAGCCTCCTCCCTCTCTTCTTTTCCCTCCGTACCCTCCTCCTCCCTTCCTATTCCTCTTCCCCTCTTCCTTCTTTTCGCTCCTTACCCTCATTCCTTCCTATTCCTCCTCTACTCCTCTCCTCCCTCTTCCCTCCCCCTTCCCCCTCCCTCCCTCCTCCCTCTTCCCCTTCCCCCCTTCCCCCCTCCTCCCTCTTCCTTCCCTTCCCCTTCCCCCCTCCTCCCTCTTCCCTTCCCCTTCCCCCCTCCTCCCTCTTCCCTCCCCCTTCCCCCCTCCTCCCCCTTCCTCCCTCCCTCCCCCTTCCTCCCTCCCTCCCCCTTCCTCCCTCCCTCCCCCTTCCTCCCCTCTCTTTCGCTTCACACGCTATCTCTTGTTTTTTTGTTGTTGTTTATACTCGAGCGACTTTCGTGCCTCAGAAGGAATGCGTGAGTGTCGAGGCAGGAGCAGACGCAGGCAAACAGACCCGGAGGCGCATGCAGACTTTTCTGTTTGTTTCACGCTTTTTTGATTTGGGAAGATTACACGTGAACAGACAAGACAGACAGACAGACAGACAGGAGGAAACAGATAGAGAGGCTGGAAGATAATCAGAGTAGCGAGGTATGGGCATATGGACAGACAGACAAATAGACAGAAGTAGACAGATAAGGAGACGGACTAGGTGAGGGATTATCAGAGCAGTAAGATTAACATATGGACAGACAGACAGAAGTAGATAGATAAAGAGACTTACTAGTTGATAGATAAGCAGAGCAGACTGACAGACAGGTGCGGATGGCACAAGCAAGCATGCAAGCAGTCAGAATAATTCAGATTTTTCGTGTAATGTTTGCACACGGAGGGACAGAGTAGTCAGATTTCCATTTTTACGATATATTTATTTATTTATTTATTTATTTTATGCTTTATTATTCATATATATGTTTACGTCGTGGTGCAGTCTTCCTCTCCATTCCCCTCATTAGCTCTCTTCTCGAACACCTGTCCTATTCCCCCTCTCCCCTCTTCCCCTCTCCCTCCCTATTCCCTATTCCCTCTTCCCTCCCCCCTTTCCCCGTTACTGCTCTCCCCCTCTCCCCTCTCCCCTCTCTCCTCTCCCCCTGCATTCCCCTCCCCTTCCCCCTCTCTCTCCCCTCCGCCCGCAAGCACCTGTCCCATTCTTTTCCTCGCCCGCGCCGCCCGCCGTCACGCCCGCGCTTTTTCGTACCTTTTGGGCCGCGGAGGAGGAGGAGGAGGAGGAGGAGGAGGAGCAGCCCTTGCCTCGTGTGGGTTTCTTGGAGGGCGTCTTTGTAAGTGTTCTCAAGGGTGTGGGTGGATGGGTGTGGGTAGTATATTTTTATCGTTTGTTTTTAGATTTTTTATTTATTGTTTTATAAAAAAAAAAATGTGTATTAATATTTTTCTTGTGTGTGTGTGTGTTTTGGCCATTTTTTGGTGGGCGGATTGAGGTAGATAAGGAGGGTAGGAGAAAAGAGAGGAGAGAGAGAGAAGGAGAAAGAAAGAGAGGAGAGAGAGAGAAGGAGAAAGAAAGAGAGGAGAGAGAGAGAAGGAGAAAGAAAGAGAGGAGAGAGAGAGGAGGAGAAAGAAAGAAAGAAAGTAGAGTGAATGAGAGGGACAGAGAAAGAAAGAAAGAGAAAGAGAAGGGTAAAGGAGGGGGAGGGAGAGGGGAGAGACCCCGTCCAAAGGATTGTTTACCTCCGTCGCTCTCTCACCAGCTGGAGGTCCGTCGATCGTGTCCCTAGGGGGAGTGTGGATAGGGTGGGGGGTGGAGGGGGAGGGGAAGGGATGGAAGGAGGGGAGGGAGGTGTTTGTCCGGGTTACCTCACTGTCGCTAAACACTCGGCGTAAGTGATTGCTTGTTTTTGATTCTCCACGGGCGATGAGCGCTGTTCTAATCTCTCTCTTGTTTATTTTCTTTTTCTTTTTTTCCTTTCTCTCTTTTTTTTTACTTTTCCTTTTTTTATTCTGTTCTCTTTCGCTTCTCTTCCTTGTCTCTTCTCTTCCTCGTCCTTTTCTTTTCCTTTTTTTTTTTTTCTCCGGTCTCTCTCATCTTCCTACTCATTATCTCTCGTCTTCTATCTCCTCCATTCTTCTCACCCTCTTTATCCCTCTCCTCCTTACTCCATTCTCTCCTCAGTTGCTTAAGGTATTTCGGGGGAAAGAAAAACAGAGAGAGAGAGAGAGAGAGAGAGAGAGAGAGAGAGAGAGAGAGAGAGAGAGAGAGAGAGAGAGAGAGAGAGACAAAGAAAGAAAGAAAGAAAGAGTGAGAACGAGAAAGAGAAAGAGAAGGAGAGATGAAGATAAAAGAGGAATTAATCCGTATTGGAGGAGGTGCATCCGCCGCGGGTGGATTAGAAGGTCGGAAGGCGGATGGCGTGGATATTGTGGGTTTTGTGGCCGTAAGAACGATTGGGATTAGTTTTTGATGATTGTGGATGTAAGAGTGAGTGGGATTATTTTTTTTGATTGTAAGTGTAAGAGCGATTGGGGGGGGATGGGGTGTTCGGGATGATCTTTTGGTGGAGGAAAGTCGAGAGATAGGAGGGGGGAGAGGAGGAGGAGGATGATAAAAGAATGAGGGAGATGATGATAGTAGTGGTAATAGTAGTAAAGACCATGATGGTGGTTGTGATAAGAGGGAAGACAGAGGAAGAAATAAGAAATTAATAAAACAAAAATGGGAGAAGAACAGGAATATGGAGAGGAGGGGGAGAAGAAGAGGAGAAGGAACATGAGGAGGAGGAGGAGGAGGACAGGAGAGCAGGAGATAAAAGGGGCGGGCGAGGGCGGGGAAATGTCGCATCTTATCTCGAACAGCCTCGGGGGCGTCCTGCGTCTGGGGATTCTCACGGCTCCTTCCGTGTGGCGCAGACGACGGGTGCGCGTGTACACCTCACGTCTACACCCGCACGCACACACATACATACATACATACATACATACATACATACATACATACATACATACATACATACATACATACATACATACGAACATACACACACACACACACACACACACACACACACACACACACACACACACACACACACACACACACACACACACACACCTACACACACCTACACACACCTACACACACCTACACACACCTACACACACCTACACACACCTACACACACCTACACACACACACCTACATACATACACATACACACATATACATATACACATACACACATATACATGCACATGGATACCCAAACGTAGACACATAGCCCCACGTACATACATGCCCACATGCGCATGGATACCCACACGTACCCGCTCTCACTACCAGCATAGGAAATGTGGGAATACCAATGGGAATGAGGAGGAATCTATGTAGTAATACCAACAGGAATGGGGATGGATCTATGTGGAAATACCAATTGGAATGAGAAGGAATCTATGTAGAAATACCAAGAGGAATGAGGAGGAATGTATGTGGGAATACCAAGAGGAATGAGGAGGAATTATGTGGGAATACCAGTAGGAATGAGAAGGAATCTATGTGGAAATACACAACAGGAATGAGAAGGAATCTATGTGGGAATAACAAAAAGGAATGGGAATGAATCTGTGGGAATACCAACAGGAATGGGAATGGATCTATGTGGGAATACCAATTGGAATGAGGCCGAATCTAACGGGCGAGGTGTGAATAATTTGGCTCGTTGGTGTCTCGGATAAACAGCTGCAACCCTGTTATTACCTGTGACTAATGATACGATTTCATAATTGATGTACATCGTCCTTTATTTTGTGTATTAATGTTGTTTGTTTTCTCTCTCTCTCTACAGGTATGTTTTCCGGTCGCTAAAATCCGCACATCGATGGCGACAGAAAGATAAGTGTCATGTATTTGTGTGTGTGTGTGTGTGTGTATTTCTATGTCTGTGTGTTTGCGTCTGTATGTATTTCTATGTCTGTGTGTGTGTCTGTGTGTATTTATATATATGTGTGTGTGTCTGTGTGTATTTCTATATATGTGTGTGTCTGTGTGTATTTCTATGTGTGTGTGTGTGTGTGTGTATTTCTATGTCTGTGTGTGTGTGCGTCTGTCTGTGCGTTCTTTGCCTGTGTGTCGTGACCTCGGCGACCCCGAGAGCAAGCGAGCGAATGTAACGGTGGTTGTTCTTCGAGGTTGACCCCAAGTGTCAGCGGAGATGGGGGGGGGGGAGGAGGAGGAGGAGGAGGAGAAGAAGGAGGAGGAGGAAGAGGAGGAAGAGGAGGAGGAGGAAGTGGAGGAGGAGGAGTAGTAGTAGTAGTAGTAGTAGTAGTAGTAGTAGTAGTAGTAGTAGTAGTAGTAGTAGTAGTAGTAGTAGTAGTAGTAGTAGTAGGAGGAGGAGGAGGAGGAGGAGGAGTAGGAGGAGGAGGAGGAGATGTGGGGATGAGTTTCTTCGAGTGGGTGGGTTTGTGTGTCTGCCTGTCTTATCTATTAATCTATCTGTCTATCTATTCATCTGTCTGTTTATCTATTTATGTATCTGTCTGTTTATATATCTATTTATCTATGTGTGTTTGTGTGCGTGCGTGTGCGTGTGAGACAGGCAGGCAGGAGGCGTAAAAATAGAGATTCCTTTATTTTTACGCCCGACAAGTGGTTACATGTCCAGAAATACGATCTAGTTCGGATGACCCTTTGGCTGCAGCGACAGCCTCTCTCTGTTTTTCACTCTTCATTTTCCTTCGCTTGTCCTCTCCTCTCCTTTCTCTCTCTCTCTCTCTCTCTCTCTCTCTCTCTCTCTCTCTCTCTCTCTCTCTCTCTCTCTCTCTCTCTCTCTCTCTCTCTCTCTCTGTCTCTCTCTCTCTCGCCTCTTCTCATTTTGCCTTTCTTGTTTATTCCGAATTCCTTGCCATTCACCTGCCTCCTTTCCCTCCCGAGTCAAAAAAAAAAAGTAATAGAGGTCGCGAGTTCATTATCTTTGCATGCGAATTTCGTCTCTATGTCAGGCTTCCTTTTTTGGCATCTTTATCCTTTTTCTTGTTGGTGCCGCGGACGAGCCAGGGGCGCCGCGGGTGGGGGGGGGAGGGGGAGCATGCTTGCGGAGGCTGGCGTTTGGCTTGCGAGGGGGCTCTGCAGTGGCGGTCTCGTTCTTTCTCCTTCTTTTTCACTCTGTTTCCTTTTCTTTCTTTTTCTCTTTCTCTTTCTCTCTTTCCCTTCTTTTCTCTCCCTCCGCAAGAACGTTTTTCTCTTTCTCTTTTTTTCGTATTTCGCTTACTCTTTCTTTGGCTCTTTTCTCCTCTCCTTTCTTCCTCTCTCCTCTTCTCCTCCCCTCCCTCTTTCTCTCTCCTCACCCTCACTCCTCTTTTCCTCCCAATCCTCCTTCCTCTTTGCCACGTTCCCTCCCACCCCTTTCTCTCGTACCCCCCACCCTACCCGACGCGTGCCCGGATATATTTAGAAACTGTTAACGTGATTGATCGGTGCCCATCATCCGGCCGCCGTGGGTGCGAATGGCCCATTGGGATTGATTTGCTCTTGTTAAGCTATCGGCAAAACGCCCTTACTGACCCCCCCAAAAAATTGAATGGATAAAAAAAAAATCAGGGTGAAGATAATGGTATCTGTGATGTTCTACGTAAATAAATAAGCGGTATTTATCGACGTGTAAATTGCGGGGGCATTGGTAACCCATTTTGTATCGTTGTTGTGGAGAGTGGATTTCCGTAAGTGAGATTTATGGCGGTGTGTTTGTGATATTCGGGTGGGTTAGGTAGTGGATTGGGCTTATATTTGTGTGTGTGTGTGTGCATGTATGTATGCATGCATGCATGCATGTGTATAAATTTATGTATGTATGTATATATATGTATTTATGTATGTGACTTTTGTGTATTAATTTATTTGTATGGAAAGGTGTATATGCATGTATGTATGGTGTTGAAAGTGTACATTTACTGTATTACTCTATAATCCTTTCGTGTCAGCTGTTTTGACGTCCTTCTCCCCTGCATTCGGAAATCCTTCGGCCTGATGGCTTTATTGCCCGTGTACTTCATCCCTTGTCCTTGATTGGCCGGCGTGAGTTTTATTGGTGGATTTGTTTACTTTTTGCAGGTTGTAGATTTGATGTTTGTGAATGAGTCGTTTAGTGTGTTTACGTGAATGGTTTGGGGGGGTTGGGGTGGGGGCGAGGGGGAGAGAAGGGGGGAAGGTGTGTGTGTGTTTGTCAGCGCGAACGTCTACTTCAGGAGGAAGAGCAGTAGTAGCAGGGTGTCGAGTGTCACCATAGTGTAAAAGGGTAGAGTACGCCCGGGGGTAGGGGGAGGAGAGGGGGAGGGGGTGGGGAGGTCGAGAGTGTGACTGTAACAGCTGTGGTAGTTCCGGCCGCTGTTGTTGACCCCCGCTCCCGCCAGCTGCCACGGCGCGATAAGGGTCATAACCCCACCGCTTGACCGCGCATTCCGCACCCTTACGGACCTCCGACCCGACATCGCATCCCCCCCCACCTTCACCCTGTCCCCCGTTCTTCATACCCCTTCCCCTCCAATCAGTCCCCTCCCCTCCCCCCCCTATTCCTCGCGGTGGTTCGAATAGCAGCAGTTCCGCCCTTATCGCGTGCCCGGGGTATCTGGGTCCTTAGGATATCATGGTGACGGAGCAGATGCCCTCCGCGGCACGGGCTGGGTCGGCCTGGGAAGAGGTCACGTGCTTGATGGATTAGTTTGAGGATGATGGGTGGTTGTCGCCGATGTGTGCCTTGGATATATCCTTAAAGCATCCTTAAACTACCCTTAAACTACTACTCTTTAAAATTGTCCTTCCCGAGGCTGTCGCTGTCCCTGCCAAATGGGTGGAGCAGGATCACGCACGCTGCGTGGAATTCAACGCACGTCGTTCTGGCTTTGACCTAGCTAGACCGGGGGTAGGATGTCTCGATTTCGTTGTCTTACTATTCTTTCTTACGTGAGAGAAAGAGAGAGAGAGAGATTGATAGATAGAGAGAGAGATTGATAGATAGAGAGAGAGATTGATAGATAGAGAGAGAGATTGATAGATAGAGAGAGAGATTGAAAGATAGATAGAGAGACTGATAGATAGATAGATAGATAGATTGATTGATTGATAAAGAGAGATAGATTAATAGATAAAGAGAGAGAGAGAGCGAGAGAGAGCGAGAGCGAGATTGAAAGGGGAGCACTGCTGACAGGGTTCCTTGGACATATGTAGGTCTACCGAACAATGTCCCATCGCAAAACGGGGCCGCCATCACCTCACAAATAAGGTCACCGGAGTCCTTTGTCCTTCTTTGTCTCCTCTTCGTGCGGGGACCTTTGTCGTCGTCGTCGTTCTACACCTTTCCCTCTCTCTCCTCCTTTCCCTTTCCTCTCCCTCTTCCTTTTCCTTATGTTATTTGTCTTCGTCTCTCAAACACATCCCTGTTAGTGTCAATTTTTCATCCCCATTCCCTTTTTATTTCCTTCTCTCGTCTATTACCCTTTACTCTCTCCTCCGTTCTTCCACGTTTTTAAGTCGTCTCTGCCTGCCTGCTTTGCCTGCCTTCATGGGTGTCCATCTTATCTAGGCTTCCTCTTACATTCTCTTACATCCTCTTACATCCTCTTTGTTCACCTGCCTGTGCCTCCTCCTCCTTCTCTTTCTCCTCCTCCTCCTCCTCCTCCTCCTCCTTCTACTTCACCTCCTGCGCTGACCTCACCCCCGTGACCCTCCGACGCTTTGACCTTACCTGACCTGACATTCGGGAAGGACGGATGAACGAATGGCGACGGCGAACTAGAGGAACAGGCGGGAGGAAGGAAGAAAGGAGAAGGAAAGACGAGAAGGATGAAGGAAAGGAGGGAAGGGGAAGAGGAATGAAAAGAGAGAGAGAGAGGGAGGAAAATTAGAAGGTGTAGATAAAAGATCTTAACAAGTCAGAAATGAAGAAATAAAGAAAAAAAAAGAGAACCAAAGGAGGCGCAAAGAGAAGCCAAAAGCGAATTTAGAAAGAAAGAGAAAGAGGAAGAAGGAAAAAGAGACCAAGAACGAGAACGAGAGAGCAGCAAGAGTACTCTCTTTCTCGGAGTCGCACATCTCCCTTTATGAAATATTGACGCCGCTCTGTGTCTCGTATTTCCCGCGCCATTGTTATCGGTGCGATTTATTCGGACAACGATTGTGCGAATTGCTTATTGATGCGTCTGGCATACACGCCGCGGTCTTGTAGTTAGCGTAAGTGTTGTGTGCACAGTGGTTATGGCGTGTAATATTCCCAAATGTGTGTGTATGTCAGTCTGCGTGTGTGTGTGTGTATGTATGTATGTATGTATGTATGTGTGTGCGTGTGTGTGTGTGTGTGTGTGTGTGTGTGTGTGTATGTATGTATGTATGTATGTATGTGTGTGCGTGTGTGTGTGTGTGTGTGATGTGCGATCGTAATCATACAGCGGTGTAGGTGTAGGTGTGTGTTTTCTCCTTTTTTTTCCTTTTCAGAGTGTTTTTGTTCGCGTAATTTTGTTGTGCAAGAGGCTAGCGGTGAGAACTCTCTGTTTTTGCGAGTGTCCGTTTACTGCGCTACCGTTTTGCTTCTGTTTGGGAGGGAGAGGGAAGGAAGAAAGGAAGGGAGGAAGGGGGGGGGAGGAAGGAAGGAGTGTAGTTAGTGTTTGGGGTCTCTACTCCCCCCTTCTCCTCTCCCCCACCTACTCTTTCTTTTCTCCCTCCCTTTCCCCTCACCCTTTTTGACCCTCTCAGAGGTCAGGCGAAGGGGAAGGGTTAGGGGGTTGGGGTAGGGGTTAGGAGTAGGGAGAGGGGGGGGGTTATAGGAGGAGGAGGTCACTTTCGGAAAAGTAATGTGATACTCGTTTCCCCTCCCACTCCCCTACCCTTTCTCCCCTTCTCCCTTGCCATGAAATTCACTCCTCAACCCTTCTCGTTTCCCTCCCTCCTCCCCCTTCGCCCCCCTCCCCCTACCACCCCCTCTCCCTCCCCTCATCCCCCCCGCCCTTCTAACACTTAGCTGCCTTCATTAAACTGATCCTAATCCGGATAGGAGGAGCGCGTGTCTTCAATAAGATTTTTTTCTCTCTTCTTTTTTCCCCCATTCATCTTTATCGTCGTTTTTATTTTTATTTCTGTACGCAAAGTCCTGTTAAAAGCAAATGTCTTTCTCCGAGCGGCCTTTCTCCCTCTCGATAATTAGTAGCGATAATCACTAGCTTTGGCGGAGGAGGGAGGGAGGGAGGGAGGGAGGGAGGGAGGGAGGGATGAGTCAGGCGTGTTATTAGGGAGAGATTTTTGTGAAATGAGTTTTGGCTTTCAAAGCAGAGTAGCCGATTGGGTCTTCTTATCTTTTTTTAATGTGTTTTGACAGACGCAGAGAGACGGGCTTGTAGGGATATGTCCATCACTTTTATGAGGGAGGGAGGAAGAGAGACAGGCAGGCAGACAGACAGAATTTGGGGTAGGAAGTGGGAGGGAGAGATGGAGAAAAAGAATTATAAAGAGACAGACGGAGAATGAATTTGAGGGAGGAAGGGAGAGGGAGGGATGAATAAAAAGTGAGAATTAGAAGGAGAGAAGGGATGAAATAAGGAAACGGGGATAGAGATGGAGAGAAAGGGAGTAATAGCGAAGGAGGGACAGACAGACAAACAGACAGACGCAAACGGAGCAACACCCCCCTCTCGAAGCCGAG